>NW_028277075.1:20647500-20807500 GCF_059951505.1 Python bivittatus | reverse complement strand
TCTGTATGTGAAAGATGGACAAGACAGAGTGTTCTGCATTTTTAAAAATACTAAGGAAAAGCAAATCTGATATTTATGTTCAGCTGACAGGTTTTTGCTTACGAATGTATCCACATCAGAGTTATGATAGAAATCCAGTTACTAGTATTTTAAAAATATTCTTACATTTGATCACACAGTTGTGTTCAATATTTAGTTCTGCTATGTATATTATTCCACGGAATGTTCATATCAAATGCAAACTAGAATTTGAAAATCTGTAAACATTGGCAAAGAACTTCAGCTAAATTTAGATGGAGTATTTGCAGTATCTGTTGTTTGTTCAGTTCTTTTTCGGAAGGTGAAATCATCAAAATGTTCAGCAATCTGACCTTATTTATTTCCCTCTCTGTCTAGGTTTGCAAGGCATACCAGGGGACTACACATCTCAGGGTGGTCTTATGGGTATGAGTATGACACAATCAAGTTACACTCCTCCCCAGATGACCCCTCACCCTACTCAATTAGGACACGCACCCCCAATCCATTCATATTTGCCAAGTCACCCCATCACCCAGCCATGATGATGCATGGAGGACCCCTTATCCATCCTGGAATGACCATTTCAGCACAGAGCCCCACCGTGATAAATTCTATGGAACCCAGTGTCGATGGACAGCTTATGAACGTTCATGCCCAAATAGTATAAAGGAACTCAAGGAAAAAATATTTTAAGACTTGTGAACTTTGACCAGATGTTGACACTTCATACGCAATTCCAGACAGCTGTGATTATTTTTTACTTTTATCATTTTTCATTAACAACAGAGGACCAATGGAAACAAGAACGTAAATATGAAATCATGGGCTCACTGAAAAGAATTTATGTCCATGTAAAGATCCTCTGGGAAAAAAAAGACTCCAAGAGTTATAACTACTGTAGTATATAAACATAGGAACTAAGTTAACTTGTATATTTCTGTTGATCACTCCGTTATGTTGCCTCAGATAGTTTTAGAAGGAAAAAATATCCTTGTTTTCCACACTATGTGTGTTGTTCCCAAAAGAATGACTGTTTCGGTTCAGCAGTGAAGTCGCTATCCATGAAAGATGACAATATATTTCAGACCTCTCTGGCCAGTGAGAAAAGAACTAACCTGGAGATGAAGATAGAATCTTGCTGGGTCTTCCATCATTCAGAAGATCGTTCCGAAAAGGCCTTGGCATCCCCTGGTTCTGTTCCTTCATAAATGTGTCCTTTAGTTTCAAACAGATCTTTATAGTTTGTGCTTCATAAGCCCAAGACATTTTTGGACTCTTTTTTTCAGAGCCTGCTAGTGAAGATTTAAAAAACAGAGCAGGAGCTTCTTTTAGTAATTCTGAGTCTTGGCTTTGGACAAGACAAATCTGAAGATTGGGCAGCTTTCCTCAAGAAAAAAGAAGATATTAATGGTCTTTGCACCAAACCTAGAACTTTATCATGAACTCAAAGCTTGGGAAAAAGCAAGAGAATACTGTAACAAACTTCGTACAGAGTTCAGTCTATTAATTGTTTCATGTTAGATATTCTATGTGTTTACCTCAACTGAAAAAAAAAGAATGTTTTTGCTAGTATCAGATCTGCTGTGGAATTGGTATTGTATGTCCATGAATTCTTCCTTTCTCAGCACGTGTTCCTCACTAGAAAAAAAAAATGCTGTTACCTTTAAGCTTTGTCAAAATTTACATTAAAATACTTGTATGAGGACTGTGACGTTATGTTTTAAAAAAAAAAAAGTGTTAAGTCACAAAATGCGGTAATAAATATTTCATTTTTTGATTTTTTGTTAGGCATTTGTGTTTTTAATCCTGATTAGAATAATGTATTTTTGGTGATAGCAAGAGCTATTACCATGAATTTGTTGCGTATAATAACCAAAATAAAACTTATCTAAAATTCATAGGGCTTTATAATAGCAAGTGAAGTTATAAATCCTTTAATGTGATATCAGATTATTAGATTTATGTGTAACCTTTATATCTAGAACAAAAGCATATATGTGTTTCCATATGTGTGGTAAAAGGAAGTATATGAATAGGGTTTTTTCCCAGTTTCCCTCCATTGCTACCCTTAGCCTTAGTTGAACAAGCCCATATCTGATTGTAATACAAAACCTATCTATGGACTGACATGTAGGATGAAAATATTAATGTTAGATCATCAATAGATTTAATTCCTGATGTATCAGTTCCAAACCATTCTGTTTTATTTATGTGAATATATAACAAAATTTCAAAAGTATCAAAATCAATCCTCTTAAAATGAATAGGAATGTATAATGCTTATCGCTCATAATTATTAGGGCTGTGAAAATATTTCAGAATAACTGCTTATTACATATTTTTACATGTTGCAAAGCACTTTCACAGGATTTACACAGCTCTAATAATCGATCTGCAATTCTATGTATGTTTACTCAGAAGTATTCTGTGGGCCTTTCTTCTAAATATGTGTGCATAGCAATGCAGGCATAGATATCTAAAATAAATTTTACAGTACTCAAATACAAATACTTTATATACTATATGAAGTAGGATACAACAACAAATACTATCAGGTGATTGTATTTCAGCTTATTAAGGTAAGATATGCATGAACTTCACAGGACACAGATATCAAAACAGGAAGTCTCTAATTAACATAGTCTATATTTTGTCCACACTGAGAATTCCTAGTTTTAGAATAATTCACATATTAAATTATCAACATTACACTTAAACTGATTTAATATTGCGAGTTATTCTAACGCAGGTAACTAGTTTTTCATATAGACAAAATGGGACACTGTCATGGCTTAAATGGGCTGTGCACATGGTGGAAAAGCTTATACATACCTTGGCTTAATAATGAAATCTGACTGTCTGAACAAGAAAAAGCAGGGCTTGGATTTGCACTCATGCACACACGGTCATAGAGCCTGCTCTCACATTGTTACTTTTTAAAACGACATGAACTATATGAACGGACTTGTTTAGACAAAGACTACAGTAAGTTCATAAGAGCTGAGTGTTACTGAATTCAGTGAGTGTTATGGAATTCAGTGAACTGGAAACAATATGCATGGGTCTGGGGAGGTGGAACAATCCAGCTTTCTACCCCTTCCACCATGCTTAAAGTATGCCTGGTGGAGGGGCTTCATAACAAGGCCACTTTTCATTGTAGTTAGATTTTCTGCAGAGAGGAATTGTTGCCGGGACATCTCATGCCATTAAAAGGCAAGAGTTCAATTCAAATAATTGAATAAGTGTTACGATTAAGGAGTTTAACGATGGCCCAGAATATTTGCAAACATTTCAGCCAGTTACACACATCCCATAAGGAAAGTGAAGCATCATGCTTCAAGTGGTATGGCACACGGAACAGGCATACATGCAGTGTTACTTTGGGAAGTACTGGTGCCACCAGGAAAGGGGGCATCATTTGTGTTTTGCTGAAAACAGTCATTGTTCCTCCACTTGATTGGTAAAAACTTGCACTTGATTATTTAACATATTAAAACAATTGCAAAACCAACATTTCAGTCTTAAAGTGATATTCTGCCTACAACTGAGAAGGAATGTGAAGTTTTACTTAGCTGAGGCAGTTCATCTACAGTTGGACAGAAGACAAATTCTACTATTTCCATTTAAACCTTTGTGATTCTCAGTTCTGTTATTCAGCTCTTACATTCTTGGAAATATAAACTAAGCACTGGATTATTAGGGCAATATCAAAACATTTTTCTTTCTATTTGCCTAGATGAAACTGAAATCAAATGGTAGTTCAGGTATTCCCCAGGTTAAGAATGCCCGGGTTACAGACAACTCAAAGTTAAGAATGGAGCCTATTGTAGCAAAATTCATGTTAAATACACAATGCTTCAAGTTCATTACACAATACTACTTACACAGTATTATACAATAATACTGTTCCAGCTTACATACAAATTCGACTTAAGGACAAACCTTGGGAACAGAACTTGTTCTTAAACTGGGGACCACCTGTATTTTAAATCAGACATGACTATTTTCTGACTTTAGCAAAATACAGGGTTTTTGGAAAAGAAATTAAAGTAAAAATTTTCCCAGCAAACTTACAGGTTTGTTTTTTGTTTGTAATGAACTAAAATCTTTGTATTGTTATAGCGTCTTTTCTCTCTCTAGGTTCTAATCTGCATGAGCTGTGTTGGTGGAATCTGAACTGCACTATAATGTGAAAAGATTGTGCCATCTGAGGTTTACTATTTAGTATGGAGAGTTCCGATTTGGGTATATTTAAGAAATGTTCAGCTGTCAAAAGTGAAAGAAAATGGGAATAGTGTTTTGACAGCAGCACAGTGTTAAAGGAAATACTTTAGTCTGACTAAAATTGCTTACGTTCTGGGAAACGAAGGGTAATAGAAAACACCTCTTGTTTATTGGGGGGGGGTATATCTAATTTTCCATTTCCCTGAACAAACCAAAGAAGAATCTGTAATCCTAGAAAATAAGAAATGTTTGAAATTGATCCATCCTTTGTTATGGAAGATGGAAGGAATCTTGACAAGGAAAACAGGACTTTAACTTCTAACTGCCTTTGGTAGACTTCTAATGTGAAAAGAAGAAATGGAATTGGTTCTGGAACACATTTTTGTTACTAGACAGAGTTGTATATTCAACTCATGTACAAAACAAAGTGTGAAGTCCTTGGTGTTCTCTGAGCTCAGTTGCTTTCTTACAGACATTTTGTTACCCGACTAAGTAACATCTTCAGTGCTGGAAGGAAGTGGAGTTTGCACTCTGTTTATATACAGTAGCTTGCCCTGTCAGTGTTGGTGGGGGTGTGGTTTTCTCCTTGGTACAAAATGTAAACAAAATGTACATGTGGTGAATGATGCAGTATCATCTAAAAGTTTCACCAAATAAATATTTTAAACTTTAACATGATTATTTCTCTGCAGGTCCAAAATTCTCCCTTCAAACCTGATGCCAGGGCTCCAATGCAATTTACATCTGAGTAGGTATGCTTAAAACAGGACTACAAGGCTACATAGCTAAAGAGAATAAATACTATGAACTTAGCAGGACCAGTAAATTTGTATAGGATGTGCAGGAAGGAGCTATTTTGAGCCTCTAAAGGCATTTGTGCCATGCATGAACACTGCTAACAGCACAAATCTGTACAACATAATCCACATATAGCAACATACATTGTGTGTGTGTGTGTGTAGTAATGAATAAATAGGTCTAAATCCCTATTTAGAATTAAACCATGAGAGAAAGATCACAGTGCCCCTGAGAAATGGCAGTACACATTATTTAGTCCCCCCTTTTGCAAGATGGGGAAAATCCAGTGGATCCAAGAGGAAAGATGTTTCAAGCCTCCTCTTTTGTTAGGAAGTTAGATGAAAGGGAAGACAGAACTGGCCTTTACCTCCATATTAAATTACTGTAGGACTAGGACCCAGGAGCTCTGATTCCTCATACAAATTGTGGCTTTTTAAAAAGTCACTGTTCTTTGTTTCTCCTGTACCCCACAGTCTTCTGCATATTCACTCCAAAGTAAACCTTGTCAAATTAAGTGGATATCATTCTCAAGGCAAGGGAGTTATTAGAGTTGTAACCTGAGAAACAGACACAATTGAAAGGGGGGGGGAGTGTGTGTGGGGGGGGAGGCTTTGAGAGTGTTTCTGGCCAAGTTAAGTAGAGGGAGAAAAACCCCACAAAGAGAGACAGAGTGTGTGTAAGAGGGGACAGGGTAGGGACTTTATGAGGCAGATTTTCATATTAATAGTTCAGGAGAAGCGAGGCAGAAGGGAGGTGGGTCTTCTGAGCAGGGTCCCTGCCACATCATGATGGATGACCCAGGAGGAGACACCCCCCCTTCCTCTTCCCCTTCTCCGGCAGCTTTAGGAGCCAAATAAACAAACACCTCCACCCTCTTTGCAGCTTCTCCATTATGAATCAATTACCTCTCGCCGTATTTTCTTATTTGCTTAAATAAAGCACTCAGAGGATTAAAGGGGTTTCTTTTTGTATCTTACTTAGGAAATAAATACAAAAGTCCTTGTCGCGGTGGTAACAATAATGGTGATGATGATTTCAGGTTGAGGCACTTCGCAAAGAGCTTCGCCCGCTGAGTTATTTGCTGGATGGGAGACGCTGTATATTGTGCAATGGCGCAACTTAAAAGAACGCCTCTCTCGAACTAATGGGTTTTGCATTACACGCAATTACTTAGAGAAAAGCAACGTCGCCCTCGAGTGCAGGCAACCTCGTTATTTAACTCCTTGAGGACAAAGCCACTTGGCGACGTTTCCCTCAATAGCTAGGACGCACGGTGGCTGCGGAGATGCTGAAGCGGGAGAGCGAGAGTTAGAGGGAGAGTTCCCGAACAATGCTCGTAGCCATAAGTTGAACCGGGAGGTGTGAGTGAGTTCGTTAGGATGCAAGCGTGGAAGTTGGGTCTTTGCTGGGCGTGCTGCGTTTTCCCACTAGGAGCAAGAGCGTTGGAGGCGCTCAAGGTGTTTCTATGGCTACCTCGTGCATGTGGGAGGGTCAGATGTGAGGGTGCCCAAGAGAAAAGGCAGCTCTTGGGTGATCATTTATCAATGTCACCCACATAATGATTCTCTCTGCAGCCCTCTATTGATGAGGATAATTACATTAGCTCAGAGTGACTGATCAATGAAAACCCACCAAACAAAAACTTCTTTGCTCTCGCTTACAATACAAAGAGAGAAGGAGAAAATTACACCCCCAACCAGCCTCACCCCTTTCCTCTCGGCCAATGGATTTCGGATAAAATAAGAAAAAATTCAGCCGATCACCCAACGGCGAGGCTAGTTGTTTGTTTTGACTTAAGTTACCGTTCTGCGAAAACGCTGGGTGCAGGAGGGGTGACCTCCATTGTTTTCCGGGCAAAGTGCGTTCTCACGTGGAAGACCTGGAGTCCGAACCTCGTTACTCCGAAGTCTGCCTTTGTTGGGCTTGTTCTTTAAAAATGATGTGCCTGGGTGTCTGTCTCTCTTTTTGTGTGTGTGTGTGTGGGGGGGGCAGTTAGTGAAGGAAGTTGGAAAGACGCAGCTCTCCGTACGCTCGCCTTTGTTTTGGTTTGAATCGTTCGGGGATAGAATCACCTTTACTCTCTGATTCTCCCCCTCCTGTTGGTTAAGATCTGGTTATGAGTTTACAGATGAATTACGGTTCAGCAGCCAGGTGGGTCTGGGGCCGGTGCAGAAGAGAATCAATATTTCTTTCAATGGATTCGAAAGTGACTGTTTTTTACTTGTGGCTTGTTAAAGGCACTGGAGTTGTTACCGTGACGAAGTGCCTCCCTCCTCTGCTTCAGCTTGGGAGCCACCTGAAGCGGGATGGGGGTTCCAGGAAAGCCCTCGAGTTTACTCCCGCGCCCCAGAGAGGACGGTTGTGGGCCGCCCCCAGCAGCTGCCGGCCCCTTCCCCCAGGCCCCCCAGCCGCCCTGAATGTGGAAGGCCTGGGGCTATTTACCGAGGAAACGTCGAAAGAGTAGATTGATGAAGATGATGACTTCCGGTATGGTGCAAAACAGCACGTCCCCAAGACTCCTTACGCCCCAAAGGGTGCTTTGCACAAACATGCGCGTGTCTGTATACTCACAAGTTCTGGTATTTTCCAGAACGAAAGGTACCTTCCTTTTGCAAATAGTGCTACGGTCACCAGGAGGCTTTAGTCAACAATTTGAAGACCGCTGGCTTGGCTGCACTATCACGTGTAGAGGAGCGCGGTTTGTGAAAGTTCGTAAGGTCGTGACTGCGCTCCTTCGCTTTGAAGGGCAGCCAGTTCCACGTGTCCTCAAGTCGGTGAAGATAGAAACGGCGACGCCTCTCGCTCCCCTAACCCGTTATTGCCTCCAGCCTTCCCCCTGCAAAGGGTCTCGGAGTGGGTCTGCGAAGGGCGGCCAGAGGAAAGGGTCTCACCGCTGAGCTGCAAGACGGGATAAAGCGCTACTGAACAGAAGGAGGCTTGTTTCTGAGTAAGACATGTAGAAAAGATTGTACTGGTAAAAGAAGTAAAATAGGTGGGGATTAATTGTGATGGGAATCTGGTTTGTGATTTAATTGCATTTAATTTGTGTGCTGCTGAGTATAACACACAGACACACACACACACAGCTGTTCTGTACTTTAAGCATGTATCCAGGGTGTGGAAAGAGGGAGATTATCTTAGTGAGGAAATGCCACCCCCCAACTTTTGTAGGCCCCTTTCCTTGCATCTTCCATCTGCTGCTGGACAAGGCCCAGACCTTCTTGGCATCTCTGCTGAGCCTGAGCACTTTCAGCTAACCAACTCTTTCCTAATTTTCCCAGAATCCCACTGACAGAGCTTTATACCCATTTTCTCAGAAGGAAACCAGCTGCTTTCGATGTGACTACTCCAAATAAGTCTGCTTTGCCGAAGAACCAGCCTCATCCTTCTCTCTTTTCTTCAAAGGTGTGTAAATTGACCCTGTTTGGTTGGGCAGAAATGGCCCAGAAAGAAAGAAGAGGGGTGGTTCTTCTCTGCCTTAAGAGAAACAAAGGCTTGATCGAGTTCATCCAGCAAAATAGGTTTCAAACTGAACTTTAACAAAAATGGGAAGGGTGGTGGGGAGACCGCTCCACCCCCCCTTCCTCCCCCCATGCAACAACTGGAGGCATCTAAATTTGGAAAGAAGCCCTGCCTGTGTTGGGAAAAGGGAGCCCGCCCATCCGACTTTTTCCTGCGGGTTTGGTTCCCTAACATAGAAACATTTTCAAATCTATGAGCCTTGAATGGACAAATACTTGCTATCAATATGGGACATGGGCCAGTGGCAAAAAAGCTTGAATGGGAACTCTGCTGAGGCGGTGGGAGAAACTAACGATGTACCGCGGGTTTGCCATTACTGGGCAAGGGAGAAAAAGAAAGAGACCCTTTCTGATTAATAACTAGCAGGGTAATGTTGAGGGCTTTTTCTGCCCGATTGCCTTTTTGAATTAGAGCCGATTTCTTCACACTTCAATAGGGCCTGTCTCCTTTAAAATGACTGACAGATCTCTCTCTTTCTCCTTTCTCTCCTCCCTCCCTTTCGCTTTCCCTGAGACTTAATGATGTAAATTTTCTAATTAGCTAAATCACGTTGCTTAGAGGCCTTAATATTTACTGGGCCAAAAAAAGTGATGATAATTCCTGATCGAATGTCTTCAAATAGCCAAGAAATAACGTCAGGCTTTTTTTTTTTTTAGGGACAGGCGAGAAAAAAAGGAGAGGGGATTAAAGTGGTTGCGGAGGGACGTTAAAATATAAGTAAAAACGTGGCTAAACTTAAGCCTCAAGCATGTTCCCCCTCCTCTTCCCTTAGAAAGAAAGAAACCCTGGCTTTTATTTTTCAATCAACTAAGATTTAATTAGGAGCCCCCAGGCCGGACGATCTGATATTTTCTCATTAGTTTCCCATCAGTAATCTTGAGTGTTAGATTGGCTTAAAGGTTGTCAACATTTGACCAATTTTATTTAAGGAAAAGAAATCATGCATTATAGCTCCGGGACCTTAGATCTGAAAATAAATCCTGCTTGGATCAGCGGAACTAACAGGCGAAAAAAATATTGACAATTTATCGTTGGATTTAATAAGTTGCATAATGCCTAGTATGCAGAGGGCGGGAAAGAGGGGAGCCACGGGTCCGTTCAGCGCTGGCGAAGTTCACAGCAGCTACAGCCATGCACGTTTGGGAGCCGCCTCTACCTGTCGCCACCGGGTGCGAGCAAGAGAGGGCGGAGGCGAGCTCGAGTTTCAAAAACCGCAACCCTAGGAGGGCTTGGGAACCACAGGAGTCTTCCGCCCTCCCCGCGCCGCTCTGTCCCACCCTCTCGGTTTCCAGTACAAGAAAGCTGAAGCGTTTTCCCTTGACTCTGGCCAACGAGACACAACGGCAGAGCGCCCCCTGCTGGTACAGGGACCAGAGTCACGGGCGAACGCTTCGGACTGAATATACGCAAACGCGCTCTCCCCCTCCCCGCCAAACTATCTGGGAGATTTCCTGCCTTGGCTGTTGCTCGAGAGAAAGCAAGCAAGCGGCCTGCCTATCTGGCCAGCCGGGCGCTGAGCTTTCCCATCGGCACCGAAGGATTACAATGCAGGACAAATCCTTCCAAATCTCAGGATTACGTTGCCTAACTGCGTCCCCCAACATCCCCTGCCAGGGCTAATGCATGGGGTCAAATGCATGGGGGGGGGGGGGCAGGTTAGAGGATCTTTTTTAAAGGCGCCTGTCTGAAGGGGTGGGTGGGTCAGATAATGAAATAAAGACTCGCAAATAAAAACAGCGAGACCCTTCATTCAATTTTTCCCAATGTCTTTGAGAAACGTCACTTTTCCTCGGAGTTAAAGGGTGACCAGCCTGCTCCTAGTTACCTGCTCCTGGTCCACGTTAAACAAGCGCAAGGTGGGAAACGCGCCGTCCTTCCAAAGCTGCGCGTAGGCACTCGCTTCTCTGGTCGGAACCGAGGAAGCCGCCTTCTTTTTCCGAAAGGGGTTTTCGAAGAGGTCGCCTCTGGAATAAATGCTATGCATTTATTTTAAGGGCCCCGTGTTTTATATCATTTTATATTGCTACTAGGAAATGCGATAAAATCTGAGGGTGACCGTGAAACATACCAGCGTGAGTCTGGCTCTCCATTTATTTAGTATATGTTGGATATCCGTTAGCGGTGTGATCTTATTATAAGCAGCTGCTTGGAAGCCCCATTAAGACCTCCCCCAGCCCAGCACAAAATAAACATCGAAAGGAGGAAAGCTGCTGCATTCCTAAACACGCGAGCTAGGAAGAAAGCAGTTGTCTCAGCTTCTCAAGGAACATACTGAGGACCGCACTAAACGCAGAATGAAGTAATTCTGAACAATGTCCGACGGGGTCGGTGTTCAAACCGGCTGATCCGGCAGCCAAAGGGAGTCTCGGTTAAGCGCGGGGGCATCTCATCGTGGTACTCATGTCCCCACTACTTGCCACAAATCTAGGGTGCTAGGGTCTTCCCGATTAGATCTGCCAAATAGCAGCGCTGGTGCTCCTTCGGGGCTGAAAGCCTGTCTCTCCGCCCGCCCTCGAAGCCCACTTGCTCCAGAGAGCCCTTCGAATAGACCTGAGTCGAATAAATGGAATTCACAATTAAAGAACCTAGTGCTGATGAAGTTTCAGGGGACGGGGGCAAATCCTCAGAGATCCTGGGACTTCAGATTTAAGAGCACAGCGGGCCAAACCCTTGGTCTTTCCGAGGCACCTAAAGGAGATGACCTGCGAACTGGGATCAAGTCGAATCCTAAAGCGCATCAGCCGCTTTCTTGTTCCTGCAGTGCTCGAGAATTTCCATCTCTGCGGGCTTATAGATTGAGGATCTCTGGGTGGCTCTGAGCGGCAGATGGGTCTCCTTAAATGCCTATTTCAAAGGGGATGCCGCTCAGTTGCCCCCTTTCTGGAGATGCTGCAGCTAAAAGGGAGAGGTGGCGGGCTTGACTAGCTCGCTTTGGAAGGCAAGGGAAGGCAAGCAAAACAGTTTTAACTGCACAAATAAAAGCATAAATCACCTGCCTTTAAAGAGATACTCGGGCCACTGAATAAACTCAGGTACAGTTAAATATTTATAGTTTAAAGAGTTATTTTGTCTGCTTTAGGAGCAGAACCGGCAAGTTTAATAGGTTTCAGGGTATAAAAGCGAAAGACAGACACAACAAAGCAAAGCAAAGGAGGTGATCTTCCTTTCTTCTTTTTTGGTGGCGGTGAAACAGGACAAAAAGCGTCGGGTTTTATTTATTTATTTTTATGAAGTGTAGATGGGAGGAGCGGAGGAATTTATTCCAGCGGCAAAGAGAATTTCTCCCCCTTGAAACAAAGGCATCATTTCCATTGCAAATCCCCCTCCCGCCAGAGAGAGCGGGGGAGGGAGAGCAAACAACAATATTTATGAGAAAGGCGCTCATAAAATTAATGTACCTTACTTTTTAAAAAATCAAACGCTCCCTGCCTTGTGCCACTGCTCGTCTTAACTATAATAATAATAAAAAAGTAGGCTTCGTGACAGTCTTGTCAACATCTTAAGTAAATTATCCCAGCGATGGTCTTTAGAGGAGAAGCTCCCTTCCTTCCTAAGACACCTCCTGGTATTAATCTTAGGCCAGTTGAAGATTATGAGGGAAAGAGGCGGGCGGGTGCGAGTGTGTGGGGAGGGGAAATACCAACCGCCTTCATTTCTCCCTGTGCTTGGCTTTTCCTGTGCGCGCGGGCCCAGTGGAAAGGGCAGCGCGCGAGCAGGGCGGAAGGCCAAGGGGGTCCCCGCCGAGCTCAGCTATCTGGCCAGAGTCCTCGGCGGGGCGGCGAGCTGCGCGGGGGTGACGGCCCCTTTCGGGCAAGAGGGGGAGAACTGGGGGCAGGAGAAGGCGAACGGGGGCTTCGGCTGCAGGCAGAAACCGGGAGGACCCGAGGTGAAAACGGCCCGAATTGGCGTTGGTAAAGGGACTCCTTGTCTTTTGCGACTCCCGCTTGCATCAAACTAATTTATTTGGCACACCTTTTCACTTTTAAAAAAGACACACCACGCTCTTGAGTGTAGTTGTGCAATAAACAAAAGCATAGAATCAATACGGTTCGTATTGTCGGGATAGGAACATCTCACAAAATAAAGTACGTCGGGGAATTCTTATTAGAATATCTCTTGTTTTGCTTCCTAAAAAAAAAAAAAACCCACGGTAGCTTTCCTTATTTAATTTAATTTAAAATAGCCGGAAAGTAAACTATTATTTCAGCTAGATATTCCAAGCACTTCCGTCCACTTGGCTTTTGCACCGTCAACGGGATCTAGAATTCGGTGAAAATGTTGTAATTGAATCACAGTCCTAAGCATGTTAACTGGAGAGTCAGTCTTACTGAGGTTAGCCAGATTTACTTCCGAGTAAACATGTGGGCTGAAATAAATCCGTGTATGTCAGAAGGCCGTGTCCCCGGAAGGAAGCCTTCTTCCAAGCGGGCTTGTGTCTCCGGGAAGCGCGGCCGCCTCTGATCGAGAAGTCGGCCAACTCCTGGGATCCGGGACGGAGCCGAGAAGGGCGGGGGGCGTTGTTGAAGGACAGTCCCCGCTTTGGAGTTGACGCCTAGCGGTGATAAAAGACGCGGAGGGCGACTTCCTGGAACCGGCGCCGATCCCCAGGCGGGATCCGGCAGACTCGCGGAAGGAGGAGCCAGCACGGAAAACAAAGCCCCGCGGCCAGGTAAGGGCGGCGCAGGCGGATCTCGCAGTCGGCCGGTCCGTCTCTCCCCCCCACGCCTTGCCCTCAAGATGACCTCAGCCGGGAGTGAGTGGAGGGCGAGTTGGCCTGGAAAGCTCCGCCAGCTGGAACTAGGCCATCTCTCTCACGAGAGGAGAAGACCACCTCACCTTTCGGAGCAGGCAGGTTACGCTCGCACCTAGCGAGAACCATCGGCAGGGGTCTCCGAGCCTTGCAGGTGCCTCCTGGGGCAGTTCGAGGGAGGCGGAGAGCCTCTGCAGAGGCACTCCCAGCCCTTGGGCCCGAGGGCCGTGCTCAGCACCTAAGGTCGCACCTCCCTCGTTCTCACGAAGCTGTGGCGAATGATCACCCCCTCCCCTTCTTTGGATAGTAATTGAGCGTGGTGCTCCTACAAGCACAAGCGCCAAGGTCCCCGGAAGCAACCTCTATTCTCAAAGTCTGGGAAGCCTACTCTGCACAACCTCAGAGACACTGTTTTACAAGCATTCACACATGTCCCGCAGCTGTGGTGACTTTGGAGGGATAGAAAAGCGCAGCTGATTTGGAATCAGCTCTCTGAGCCGGAGCAGAAACGCAGTGAGGGTCTGAATCCACTGATAGACCAGAAGCAGCGCCAGGCGGGTGGCACCCAGAGCGCCCATGTCGCATATATTTTGCCTTGTGTACTGTACCAGAAGGGGAGCCTAGTTGATGAGCTCATCTTTCTACCTGTGCCACACGAAGCTGTTGATATTCACACCTTTTCCCATACGCAGAAAAGTTCTGCCGGCTCAAATAAAGGGCGCCGGGCAACTCCCATTCATTTAAATGGGATGCTGTGTGTCCGGTGTGCGTGGGTATGCACGCTAGTGCGCGCGTTCAGCTATCGCTTCCAAAACAACTTTCCAAAACTCACAAACGGGTTTTCTTGAATGCTGGGCTTGATTTTTCCGATCCTTAGGCAAATCTGGAGAATTTGATGATAATCCAATTTAATCCCATTGGAAACCCTCAAACAGTCGTTTAAAACCAAAGGCTTGATGATCGCTGTTACCTCGATAAGTTGGCTTTAAAAACTAATAGCTTCGGCTTAACTACTTTATTGAGTAGGCTGGACGTGGCGCGAGTTCCCTTTTGCGCTAGCGATTTTGCCTTAACGTCCGGGCCGAAAGCAAAGCGAGCAAATGAGCGAAAAAGCGGAAGGCAAAGCCAAGTGACGCTGATATACGTAAGGCTCGTTGCGTTCAGGGGATCTAACCGCTCGGTTTTATTATCTACTCTGAAGTAAGCCTCAGAGAATTGAAAGAGGCTGACTCCTAGGTAGGAGTGTGTAGCATTGCAGCCTGCGCAGGATCGGGCTCAGCAGTAGCGCGCATCCCCAGAAACCAAGTAGTTGACCTGCGCTTTCATTCCAGGCGCCGCCGGCCCAAAGCAAGGAAGAAATCACTCTCCCGCCCGCCTCGCCGCGTTGCGAGAGAGCAGACAGGCAGACCCGCACCTCAGGGAAGCGTTGGCGGGAACCTCTTTTTACGGGCCAAAGGAACGGGCAAACACCTGACGTCAGAAAGCCACGTTCCTCTCTGGCCAAGCTGCTTTTAGTGAAGGGACAGCTGACATGCTCAGAAGCCTCTTCATCGCCTTCCTTTGCCTGGCAATGTTTAGGTTTTCTGAGCAGAAAAAGGGAGGGATTTTTATTAACGTTGTCGTTCCCTCACCCCGCGGCCAATCCTGAGCTCCCTTAGGAGATCGCGCTCGCCTCCCTCAAAGGAAAACAAACAATACACGCAGGGGAAGAAAGGGTTAAAAGGGCTCCTTTTCCCACAAGATGTTGTGGGGGATGACAGGCGAGGTCAGATGCCACCTTGCTAAAAGCCCTGTTGCATGAACAGGGGTTGCGCAGCGTCTGCCTGAGGGGCTGCAGCGGAGAAAGAAACACTCGGCTTTTGTTCAAGTAGTAGTGCCAGTGAAGCTTGGGAGTGCGAAGCCTCCCACCCACTTTTGAGCGGGAAGTCGGATGGTCCCTGAAATCTCTCCCTTCTCTGGCAAGCGGTGCGTGTGCAATAGATGAGCCAGACTGGGCGCCGAGAAAGAGGGTCCGCACTCGTGGCAACGTTAGCGTGCTTTCATCCTCTGCAGAGCAATCGAGGAGATCCAGGGCCAGGCGCCTGGCCTATTCCTTCCCGCTGGCACAGAGCAAAGGGTTGACCCCGGCACGAGTTTCGCTGGGGGTCCTCGGTTCGGAGCAGCGCCTCCTTCCTTGAGCCCTCTCTGCTACAAATCTACCCTCCTGGCCTTGCTGTGGGGGGACTGTGCTTTATTTCGAGCACCTGACTGGAGCAAGACAATGAAGCAACCTTTCTATTATGGTACAAAGTAGCAAAAAGTGCAATCAAAAGCCAAGGAAGGAGCTTTGGGGTGTCAGGTTAGAAGGTTCTGCATACCAACCCTGTGAGCTGAGGCGCCCTGGAGCGCTAACCAAATTAACAAGGTGGCAATTAGAGATAATGGCAAGGCAGAAAACCCACATCCTTGTAGCTGCTGGAGTACTGAACGTAAATCAAATGGAAACATGCCATGACCTCAGGAACGTTTGCTAGGGTGTCAGAAGCGCCTGCACACAAAATATGAATGAGGTTCTCATGGGAAACTTGAAACACCTGGGGAGCTGTTTCTCATTCTGGGTTTAGAGAGAAGAAGCCCTGGCCAAGCCAGTATGACCGCCCACAAGGTTGAGCCTAGCCTAGAGATGAGAAGCAAAGCTATTTGCGTATGGTTGGCCTAGTAATGGATTTGTTTTGTTTGTTTGTTTTGGTGCCTTCAAGAAAGTGTTTGACCCCTGGTGACTGCCTGGACAAGTCCCTGCAGTTTTCTTGGCATGGAGGGTTTTGCCATTGCATCTTTCCTAGGGTTGAGAGAAAGTGACTGGCCCAAGATCACCCAGCTGGCTTTATGCCTAAAGTGGGACTAGAACTCACAGCCTCCCAGTTTCTAGTCTGGTGCCTTAACCACTACATCGAACTGGCTCTTTTGGATTTGTACCCAGGTTCAAAGCCCATCTGGGTCACAAACACACTTAGTTCCAATGAGATCAATGGGATTTATTCTCAACCAAATAAGTGGAAGTGGGGCTACTTCTTATTCCGATTTGGGTGAGGTATATGGAACTCCAATTTGGAAGTAAGGGCTGCAACAATCAGGAAGGCGGCTAGATATCAACAACAAGGTGGGATTCTCTCCCCCCCCCCCCCCATCTTATTGCTGCCATCTAGACTTTTGCAGGCAAGATAGCACTTGGCATTCTGCATCACTTCTGCACCTGTAAAATAGGGATATTGGAAACTGTATCCAGCACTCTGGATGACCTGAAGAGTGACTGAGGAGAGTAGGATTTTGTGGCATATAAAGTAAGGCTACCAGATCTGACCTGCAGAATTCCAGACACCCCTTAGATGGTTTTCTGTACTATTTATCTGCCATCTAGTGGCTGTTTGGACTTTTGCCACCCAGAGCTTCTAGACCTAATAGAAATGCAAAGATGGTTATTTTCAGAGCTTCCCTGTGGGGCAGTGTTCTGTGTTAACCTGAAGGGGGAAGGAATATAAACTTTGCAAGGAAAAGCCAGCTATACTGTAACTCTTGGACACCTACCTTATGCTGCCTTGCTTTTCCTCCTTTTCAGTTAGAGTCAGATGAGGAACTGCTCTACAACACTTGAAGATAAGCTTTTTCCAGCCTGACTTGAGTTTAAATCTTGCTCATCTTGACTGTCTCTCATAGATTGTCGTTTTATGATCATAACTGCTGTTTAGGTTTTAATTTTCAAGTGAATATGTATAAAAAAGCAATCAACAACTTAAATAAAGCAAAATAAAAATAGGTAAACCAGGGGGCAAGGTTGCTGCTCCTTTAATCAAGCCAATCATTTTGGTCTCTGCATACTGCATCTGGGATTCTAAGACCCCAGATGAGATGCTAAGGTCCCATTTCCTGCATTCTCTTTAGTCCAGGATTCCTCAACCTTGGCAACTTTAAGACGGGTGGACTTCAACTCCCAGAATTCCCCAGCCAGCAAGGCTGGCTGGGGAATTCTGGGAGTTGAAGTCCACCCGTCTTAAAGTTGCCAAGGTTGAGGAACCCTGCTTTAGTCCACTTTATGTAGAAGCAACCTCCTGTGACTCTGATGGAAAGTATAACCCAGGCACTCTGTGGGTGGAGCTCCTTTTAACCCAAATATCTGAAGGTTGCCATAGGGTTTAAATTTTGGATCATTGACCAGCTAATCTGTCTGTTGATTGTTTCATAGTAACCTTTAATTAACTAAAATAGTTTCTATTAGTGAGAGGTTATACCTTAAGCATTTATCAGCAAGTTTCCATTACCTTGGCAGTGCTGCCAGAGTCACACTAAGAAAGTGAATTTAGCATCAATCTAGATGGTTTCATTTCTCACATAAGATTTTGCCCAGTACATTTTGATGCCTGTTCCCATTTTCCTCTGATATATTAAAACAAACATAACATAAAATAATAAATAATACATCTCATAATGGGCAACATGCTGTTTTTTTACCAGTTCCCCAAATTTGCTACTTGAGATGGCCTCATTCTTTTTTAATGAGAGGACTGTAATCAGTCACAGGGGGAGACACAGAGTATAATAGATTACTCTTTCAGGGAAAAAGTGGGTTAGAGGTATGGACCCAAATCCTTTCTTGGTGCTTTCACACCTTAAAAGGTGAGAGCAGAGTCCTCTGGCTTTCCTTCTGGTCAAATATCCAACTTGTCTTAAAGATGAGTAGTGTGTCAAGGGTGCCATTTCAGCTGATGCCTGAACTGTGTAATCTTCCACAGAACCATCTACCTTACAAAACTCTGATTCAGCTCATACACTTTTTACAGTAAGTGTTTTACACCCAGGGCTAGAACATTTACTTGGAAGTAAACCTACTGGAGTCAGTTTGATTTATTTCTATAAAGATAGCCTGGCATGTAAAGTCCTTCAACTAGTCTTCATTTACCTTCAGTATACATATACTGTATAGTGTATATACAGTATATGTATACTGTATATACATATACTGTATATATAGTGAGATGTACTTCCTTGTCAGTATGCTTCCTTGGCAGCTGATGGCTTGCATATTTTGTAGTTGCTATTAATCAGAGCCTAAGGTTTCAATTACCGGTATGATGTGTGTGTGTGTGTCTGTGTGTGTGCGTATAAAAGGAAGATAAAAACCAATAGTAATACAAAGTAAGAAAGAGAAAAGAAAACGAAAGAAATCAAAGAGAAAGCTAAAAGTTCAAGAAAGGAAAACAAATAAAAGAAATAGAAGAGAAAGAGAAAAGATACAAAAAAGTGGCTTCTGAATTTTACAGCAATTATAAGTACAATTATAAATTTACCTCTTACTCTAAGGTTATAACATGACTATTCTTTCTATAATCTATCCTGTCTAATCATCAAAACTATAAATCATAAGTTTATTTTTTTCTGTTTTATGCAAAAAGTCCATAAGGCAGGGGTTCCCAACCTGGGGTGACTGCACCCCCAGGGGGTGTGAGATGGAATTTCAGGGCGTGCGACAATTTGATGCACTGAGTTAAAAGCTTATTTTTTTCAGTTCAATTTGTTCAACCACACTGGAAATTAGACTTCTTCATCTTCAAATGTGATATTACTTTTGTAGGGGGTACAAACATTAATCAAACATTTTCTAGGGGTATGGGGCATAGAAAAGGTTGGGAACCACTGCCATAAGGGGTTTCCAGTCAACAATAAACATATATATTGTCTTTTCTCTGATCAAAGAAGTCAATTTGCTCAAGGTATGATTTTCTTAAAGATGCATCATATTATTTTGAGAAAGGGAAGCTTAGTCCCTTGTGGTTCCCTTTTCTAGTAATACTAAAACAGTTGGCCAGATGATATTTAACTTAAATCCATTTACAAAATCAATTAGTAAGGTGTTTTACCAAGAACAAGTGGACAGAATCCCTGACCGTAGGAATTTACAATTTCAAATTCAATATAGGGGAAATTACAGCACAGGCAAAGGGAACTAAAGGTAGGGATTGGAGTTGCAGTTTTTGCACAGAACCCAACATTTCTGTAGGTGACAGAACGGGGTAGTCTTCATGTTGACATTTAATCTCATAGGCAACTTTGTTCTCAGATTTAGTGTTAGAGATATACAGAAAGGTGGTCCTGGGGGCTTTCAATAGATATGTTAAGAGCAGATTAGAATTTGCCACCACCATGACAACTGTGGTCTGTCCTCATATGTCATTGGGCTATCATGCATGTGTATTCTAAATGAATTTTTCTCTAGAGAGATTTTATATTTATTCCCTTATTGTAGCCAGACTTGTTGTACTTAACTTTTCCCACACTGAGTGAGGGGGCTTGAATTAACTCTTAAAGGCCCTAAGAGATTTTTTGGCTGGAGACAGAAAGCTCTAGTTGCTTTCTGGAATGGAGGGATAATTTGTTGACTGACATGAGATCTCCCAAGTAACTCTCATGCTAAGCATAGCCAGTATGGCTTTTTGGTATTTACTTGACATGGGGGAGTAAAGTTGGAGGACTGAACACAATTGATTGTTATCAGGCTTTCTCTATGGCAGTAACCAAGGAAAATAAATAATTATTTTCCTACAAAAGAGACTTCTTGTAGTCTGGCCAAAAAGACACGTAGTAAAATACTTAATGATATATTCACAAGATACTTTGAGAGTAAATTCACTCACTCACATTCATCATGACTTGTACTTTGAAATTAATGTGCTATTATCAGTAAAATTGTGCAGAGCATCTTTTGGTCCAGTTTTGATGAATGATATTCAGTTGTTGAAGAGTCAAGACATGAACAAGGTGCATAGCAGAGTTTGGCCAATCATTTCTATACTTAACCATAGTCCTTCATGACTTATTAAATCTAATAAGGAATGTCCAGCTAATAAGGAATGTCACTGTCTGAGAGGGGGAATGGCTCCAGCTTCTATAAAAAGAATAATCATCTAATTACTTCTGAAGAAACTTAGCCTAGACCTGGAAGATATCAGTAAATAAAGACTGGTGGCAGATATGTTCTTTTTGGATAAGTTGCCTGAGAGAAGTGACTATCCAATTTAAGTCATTCTTATATGAACATGGTTTCGTAGATTCATTTCAGCAGGACTTGAAATGGACTTCATTCTGACGAGAAATAAGATAGGTTGATGGATGGGTCATCCACCTGGCTGAATATTCAATTCATGCCAAAGGCTACTCCAGTGGATCTAGTTTGAAATCTAGAGGTGCATATTGACCCCACAGTGTCACAAAAGGCTCTGCATTTCAAACATATTTTTGGCTGATAGATCTGTTGCAACCACATTAGGGCTTTGTAGTACTTCAGATTTAAAGGCAAACATATGCTTTGTAGCATGTTTGGATGCATGTGTATCACCTGCCTGCAATTCTTTAAATAAAATGTGTCTTTTCCTGGGATTCTGCTGCTGAAGGTAGAAAGATGCAGTTGCTTTACGGAATTGCATGCAAGTGCTACGTGCTTGCCCTGTATCGTCCAAAGTGCCTTTTCACCCTCTGCACTGAAACACTGAACAGTCCTAAACCATACCGGAAGGAAATTCCTAGAGACTGGCCCAAGTCCATTCCATAAATTCCATGGCTAAGTGGACAGGTGAGACTAGCTCTTTCTGGATCAATTTTCATGCTACTATATGCCCATTTTTCTATATTTCCCACCCCCTGCAAATATCAGCAAGATAAGAAAGTCAGTAATGTTTGAAAACCATTAAAATTCTGAGATTGTGCAAACTCTGCAGTATATCATGATAAAAAGATAAGAAATAAGCAGTTCTGAGAAATTACAGATGCAGCAGATACATACAACAGGCCTAAAATATATTGATTATAGTCTTTTCTCACCATACAAATGTACCCAAAGTCATTAATGAATGCTGTTGTATTGATATTCACATAGTAATAACATATATCATTATTAAATTCTACATATTTATATTGTCTCAAATTTTGAATTTTTAAAAAGGGAAATAGAAACTGACACAATTTTGTACCGATGGATCTTTCCCCCGGGGGGGGGGGGGAGACAAATGCCAGTAATAATATTTCACAATAAAGCATTCTTTACCCTAAAAAGTTAAATTAACTCGTGTTTGATGGGAAAAGGTTTTCCTACTTTACTCTTACATTCTGATTTTACATTTACAGGTCTGTATCTTCTATATAACACTTTTTAAAATCAGCTTAAGAATGACTTAAAAGTGGTGTGTTAATAAGGGATTTGAAGTGGCAATACAAGTATGTGACTTTGAATAATCCCCCTATTTTTTTTTTAAATGGACAATTACCATATGTTATTCACTCTCCATTTTTTTTTTTTACTTACATAGCCATTTGGTTTTTTCTTTTGAAATGCTGTAAAATGATATCTCCTTTGAACCAAATATCTTACATAATTTCTGCTTGACTGTGGGATGAAGATTGTAGACTATACCCTTTTTAAAATTTAAACAACTGCCCAGCTGGAACATTTCTTCTGAAATGTGGAAAGGAGAAACTTTGACAATGCAAAATAGCATTTCTAACAATATATTGGATATGAACCATGCTTTTAAAATACAAATGGAAGTTTCTCTCTCAGATGTATTTTTTCCCTGAATCAGGTCTTTTTGTTTGTTTGAATAAATTCAGAAAATAATGTACTAATGTAACTTAAATATAATATAATGTTATTTATAAATAACTTGTTCCTAGTTGGAGGCCAAGCATGGTGCAGGTCCTTTGGAAGTGCCTCAGGAGCAGACTTGCCTAGTTACCTGGGAACAGTTTGAAGCTGTTGGGCCTGAGGAAGTGGACAGAGTCCTTGGGTTTGTAAATGCAACCACCCGTGTGTTAGATCCATGCCTCTCAAGGCCACCTGGGAGGTGACATGTGGGTGGGTTCAAGTGATGGCTAATTCATCCTTGAGGGAGGGGGTGTTCCTGGCTTCTTTTAAAGAGGCGCTGGTTCACCATCTCCTCAAGAAGCTGTCACTCAACCCCATCATTCTGGACAATTTTCGTCCAGTCTCCTTCTTGGGGAAGGTGGTAGAGAAGGTGGTAGCACTGCTGATCCAGAGGGTCCTGGATGAAACGGATTACCTGGACCCCTTATAGTCGGGTTCCAGACCTGGATATGGGATAGAAATGGCATTGGTCACAGTTTTAGATCTCTGGCAGGACCAGGATGGGGGTAATGCATCTATCCTGGGTCTTCTTGACCTCTCGGCAGCTTTCAGTACCATCAACTGTGGTATCCTTTTGGGTCGGCAGAGGGAGTTGAGGGTGGGGGACACAGTTTTGTGCTGGTTCACCTCCTTCCTCCAAGGCTGGTCCCAATCGGTGTTGATAGGGAGTGAGAGGTCCAGCCTGCGACCCCTGCTTTGTGAAGTGGTACAAGGCTTGGGGCTCCCTCCACTCCTTTTTAACATCTATGTGAAGTTTCTGGGTGAGATCATCTGTCACCACAGGATGAGGTATCATCAGTATGTGTATGATACTCAGTTATACATCTCTATCCTATGTGAATTAAGTGATGCTGTGGATGTCCTCTTGGTCGCTCATGCCCTGATCATCTCCCATATGGACTATTGCATCACGTTCTACATGGGGCTACCCTTGAAAAATATCTGGAAGCTGCAGCTGGTGCAGAATGCAACAGTGTGGGCAGTTACAGGCACCTCTAGAACTGCACATGTAACACCTCTGCTGCATGAGCTGCATTGGGTGCCAGTTTACTTCTGGGTACAATTCAAGGTGTTGGTTATGACCTTTAAAGCCCTTCATGGCATTGGCCCAGGTTACCTGAGGAACTGTCTCATCCCAGTTACATTGGCCCATCCCACCTGGTCCAGCAGGAAAGACATGTTACAGACACTGTTGGCTAAAGAATTTCAACTGGCCTTTTGGAGGAAAGCCTTTTCTGCCGTCACCCCTGCCCTGTGGAATATCTTGCCCCCTGAGGTGAGATTGACCCCCACTCTTCTGGCCTTCCAGAAGAGTGTTAAGACCTGGCTCTGCTAACTAGCCTGGGGATCCAGTGGGGGCTCACAGTATTGGGCATGGCTGGCTTGAAGATGTTCTCTCTGTCTCTTAACTTTGTATATTTTCGTAAGTTTTTTTACTGTTTTTATGGTTTTTATTTGTGAGCTGCCTAGAGTCACTTGTATAGTGAGATGGGTGGCATATACATTTGATAAATAAATAAATAAATTGATTGATTGATTGATTGCAAGATTCTGTCAACTTTTTATCTAGTCTACAATATTGGCACTCTTCTTTCAAAATTCAGTCAGCTAAGGCCCATCAAACCTGCTGCACTGTTTTAAAATCTTTGAAGTTAATTCAATAAGATTCTGTCCCTCTTGCCTAAGTGTGGCTTTGATATATTACCTTCTTCAATTTTCATCTCAACCTCTTTGACTGAATTGCCTGATCTCTTATCTTCTCCTTTGTCTAATAGACGTATTCCTC
The DNA here is from genome assembly GCF_059951505.1 of Python bivittatus. NCBI lineage: Eukaryota > Metazoa > Chordata > Lepidosauria > Squamata > Pythonidae > Python > Python bivittatus. The sequence goes on along the minus strand of NW_028277075.1, from coordinate 20,783,731 downwards.
AACATACTGTCTTCTCTAACAACTATCTTGTCCCACACTGCCATCTGTAGAATTGTGTCTCCATAGCCACCATACTGTTGCTTTCAGATTAATACATACACCATCATTTGTTTTCTGCTTGGTCTGTGGTTTCTAGATAATTGATACAGTGGTTTTCTGAGACCATATTACACTTTGCTGTTCCTACCCGCTCCTTTTAGACTTTGAATCTTCTGTCCCCACATCCTTTTTCCTCTTGACTCTCAATGAAGAATCTGCTTATTTAATTTCTACCCTATGCTATCTATTTCAGGATTAGACTGAAAATACATCTTGGTGTCCTGGTGGTTCTTAAAATGATTTGCTGGTAAGTGGCAAGAATTTCTGACTACTAATTAATGAACAAAAGCAACAATAATACCTCTACCTGCTGTGAATTATTTTGCTGAAATGAAAACAAAAATGATGTGGGGGAAGGAATGTAACCAGAAATGGATATTTGCATGGTAGATTTGTGATTTCTGATATCTGGTACTCAAAAGAAATCCATGTTCTCAGAATTCTTGAACCAGCTGGATCTTTGGATTCTGTAAAAAAAAAAAAAAAAAAATACAGTAATCCCTTTAAACCTGAAATTTGCCTCTATTCTATTCTGCATCTTCACTCATGGTCTCATGCAGCTGAATCTCTGGAGGAGTTAGAGAGTGTTTGGCTGGATTCACCTCTTACCTGCTCATCTTTTTTGCAAGATAATACTACCAAATCCTGATCCACATAAATCCTGTATTTTCCTCATCTAAACCAGACAACCTTTTTGTTTCTCTTCCCTTGATTTGAACTCTTAGTTGTGAGCAAATTTTTTGCTGGACAAAGTAGGGACTCTTCTTGTATTATTATTTTATACTTTGTTGCAGGTCCTTATGAAATGTGAAAGTCAGGCAGTCACGTGAGTCAAAGTTGGTTATTATGGGAAGGAACATTGTTGATTGGTTGGGATAGACTCTTTATGACTGAGCCTACCAAGACTTTCAAATGTTATCCTGCTTCAATGATAAAATTTGTTTAGGTATTAGAGGACTTAAGAAGGTCCTCAAATTGTATCAGAAGAACATCTAAAAAAAAAACTCTTTGAGATTGCTTCTGTCCCATGGCCATAATCAAGTAATCAGTTCAAGATTTGCAGTCTGTGTATCTATGTAACTTGCAAGGATATAATTTGTTTTCTGAGTTATTCCACATTTTAATACAGCTCACTTTGGGGCCCAATACAGGGACAATATGTAAGCTTAGGCTGATCTATAACTCTTCTTTTCCTGCCTCCTTTGCTCGGCAAAGTTAAACTGAAGTATAACTAAAAGGAGGTCACAGGTGACTGACAAGTTCAAGCTAATTAGCTCAATTATTGAATATGTTCATTACCAAATTATGTTCAATCTGATTCTCCTGCTTCACCAGAAATCATCTGAAGGAGAATATTGAACGCAATTGAACAACTTAAGTTCATTTGAGTATGCCATTATTTACTTATACTAATATTTCTGTGATATATACACTCATTAATGGGTATACCCCTGCTGAATCTCCCTAGCAACATTTAGATAAGTTATTTCCAAAGCAAGTTTATTAGACATTTTATTGAGTAGATTTTTTAAAAAAAACTTGGTTTTCAAATCATGATTTTCTGAATGCGCTCTTTGTATATTTTATTTATATATAGGAGAAGGAGAAGAATAAAGTTTAGTAAGTATAGAAGATGTAATAATTCAATTCATGCAATACTTCCTCTTGTAAGATAGACAAACATTAATTTCCAGATAAAAAGACACAGAATAGTATCTGAATTTTCTTAAATATTTCTAGGCTAGCAATCCAAACAGTAGAGTCCAGAAATTTTATTTCTTTTATTTTTCTAATCTTTGTTGTTCTTGTTGAGTCTTTAAGTGCTATAACTGTGGATAGCTTCTCATATGTCAGTTGCTTTGCTTAAATCTGTTCACTCCTCCCCCACTCAATTTTGCTGCTGTTTTTCCTCCCTCTCTTCCTAGAATGGGCTGCTTAATCATCCTAACCAATTGGAGATCACATAAATAATATTATGGTTCCATTGTTCTACAGAACATAAGTTGCTGTGCCACACACACGAAAAGTCCTCTTAGATCAACTAAAGGATTCACCTTGTGCAAGCCTCTGTTTCAAATGATGAGTGACTTCATTTGGTTTCCATTGACATTTTGACTTAATATATCACCTAAAATAAATCTACAACATTGTTAAGAATGTCTAGTTTCTCCTTAATTTTGTTTTCCACTGTGTGTTTTGCTTAAAGGAAGGAGACATATCCAGCTTCCATGTTCAAAACTTTGACCTCTTTGATATGGAATCTTCAACCTTGGTTGAGACAAAAAGGAATAGATTCTGACAGGATTAGGATCTGTAGATCCAAAGTTATCTCAGTTTACAGATATATCTAGGTACGACCCAAGTGAGTGAAGTTCTTTCCCTTTGGATACCATAAGAGGGAAATCAGTCTAAAGCAAGCAAAGAAACCTAGAGAAAGGAACAGAAGAAAATCCTACACCATATTTCCTTCTGCCTTATTGATACCTGAAAGGATTTATTTATAAAACTACAGTCATATGCAAGACTGAATTCCTAACTACAGTCAAACATGTTCATGTATACAGTTTCCTTATTTTTATTTATATCACTGGTACATGTAGGTCAGTACTGTCAGGTCCCAACCAAGCTTATTTAAATATGGTTAATATTGGGTTGCAAGGAAAAAGTTAACTTTTCTGTTTTAGTTTAAACTTCCCTCAACAAGTTGTTGCTTTCCAGCTGCATATTAATATGTGCAGTTTCAATGGATTACTAAGCACCTACTTTCAGAAATCAATAGTGTATGTTCAATAATGTTACCATGTGTCATATGTGCTATTTATCCTAAGCCAGCAACTGAAAATAAATTACTTTAATAAACAATAACAACATAAATATTAATTGCTTCTTTGATCAAAATGAAATTGGTAATGTAAGTGTTCAGTTGTTGCTAAGTGTAATCCTGAAAGACCCAGCTTTCCTAGCCAGTGATGAAGGAGATTGACAGTGGTAGTTCAGAGGCTCCCACTCCTGATCTAGAAAATATGTCCTAGGTATAGACACAAGCCATCTAGAATGTTTATAGGGATTTAAAAGACCATTTTTTTGTGGATTGACTAGTGATACTCAAGCATATTCCTACTAACGTAAACTGTCAGATTTGGTTTGCTTTTTTTTAAGATAAGACAGACATTTAACATTTATCATTCTGGACTAATATTATTTGATTATTCTACATTAATAGTCCACAGTTTACATCCCCCAAATTTATGTGTGTGCATGCGTGTGTGCCTTTGAGTCAGTATTGACTCCTGGTGACTGGACTAGTCCCTGCAGTTTTCTTGGCAAGATTTGGAAGTGGTTTGCCATTGCCTGCTTTTTAGGGCTGAGATAATATGACTGGCCCAAAATCATCTAACTGGCTTCATGCCTAAAGCAGGACTAGAACTCAGTCTTTCAGTTTTCAGCTTGGTATCTTTAACCACTACACCAAATTGGTCCTCCCCAAATATTTTATTTGCTGCTAAATATCTTATTGTATATCCATATAACACAGGGACAAGGTTGATCAAATGGAAGCATATGCAATAAGATTTCCTATTTGTGTTAACCAGATACCATAACATTCCTAAACAAAGGATAAAGCCACATACTTTTCTGAGTGAAATGCCAGATGTGGAAGTTGATTAGCCCAGTCCTGAGCTTGTGGGCTAAGCCACTGTATATTCCTGAATTGAGTTGGGTTCTTAGATTAGCCTGGGTTTGTAACAGTCTTATGTTACTATTGCTAGATTTCTCTTTTCTTACTGTCATGGATACAAAAAAGGCTGGTATCATAGAATATTTAATGTAAATTACTGTTGCTGCTGCTGTAAGAATCACAATATTTTGTAAAAGGAAATGTTGATCATAGATTGTTTATAGGTACATCACATTATATGTACACACTGTTGCATGTACTCAATGTTAAAAAGTTTTTTCTTCAATAGGAAGCTTCATAATATCGTCATGAAGATGCATGAATTCTTATCTCCCTTAAATATGTATTTTTCATATATATATCTTTTAGATATTTGGGACTCCCAAGGTTATTTCTCATGTCTAGATAAACATGTATAGGCTTTGTGTGAACTACTAACACATGTGATCTCCTTAGAAATGACACCATGAGTATTGAATAGTTGTTATATTCACAACAATGTTTTCCATACATATACATCATATTCACATTCATATATTGGGAAACATCTGTATGGCTTATTTAACTAGTATTCACTTAGAAATAAAGAGAATTTCTTCACTCCTCTTGCTTTTCCCCTTGAAATCTAATTCACATAACATTTTTTAAAATTAACCAAAATGATTTTTTTTTCAAACAAATTAGACAATCTTGAGAAGAGTTCAGGATGTATCCAGATAACACAATATCTTGCTTGTAGATCATATCTGCAGATTATGAATGAAGATAAAAGTCTCACACAATATTCCTTGGCACTTATGTATTTACATGTTAGATCTGCACCTGCACAGATTTCTGTGCTTTCAAAATAGGAAAAGAATAAGGGCACAATTTCCACAGTATGTGTAGAGTTTCATTGGCCTCTTTGATTGCATTCAATTTGATGTTGGGTTAAAGTTGTGTGTGTTATATTATCCCTGTACCCCCAAGAAGGTGTCAATGGATACTTCCCTCAATCCTCACCAGGTTTGCTGTCCCACTTGACTTTTAAATAACTTAAGTAAAAACATTATTTCCATCCAATACTGCAAAATAAGAACTAGACATTCCTAGAAAATGAAAATGGTAGATGCTCCCATTCAATACTTTCTTTTGGAAGTGTGTCCACAAAATAAAGGTAAAGGACAGGGGTTAGAAAACGTCCTGGAATGCTAGAGAGATTGATGGAAAATAACTTTATCCATCTGATTTCTGGTAAATAGGTATTTTGAGACTGAGCACACACCTCATGGCAGCCATTTGGTGAAAGCACCCATAAAATGTACCCAAAATCTCAAATCTGCCTACAGAAACAAATGATGTGGTGATCTTTGATATTTGACAAAATATCTATGAGGTCAGTACTGTATTCCTAAATTTCTGAAGTAATGCAAGCCAACTTTGCTTACAATGTATGGTGGGTATGGTCTTGTAACAATGCATGATGCAGCTCAGCTCACATAATGCTACATTTCCCTCTGACATTTGTATTTCAGTTTGGGATTGAAGTTGAACCAATGTTTAACCAAAGTGTTAACCTAGGTAAGAAGTTATTAGAAGTTGGTAATAACTAGGAGGCCTAGGTCTAGTTGTGCATGTCAGAAAATGGATAGTATGCAGTAAAAAGGCACCAAACTGTGTAAACAAACTAGAAATGATTCTGAAATACAGAAAACCCCTCCACTTTAAGGAGGTTCACAATATAAATGTCATGTGGAAAAGAGCAATGGAAACTTCATAAAAGGAAATAAAGTAGGTTCATTTGCACATAAGGAAAGGTCTGTCTTGAAACGGTGGTATATACATTTGTCCATTTATCTTTCAGACCCACTGCTCTTGATTGGAATTCCAAAGCCACTAGAGAGGGCTACAGTTTTGTGGAATTTCTGGATCTCAGTTGTGCTGTCATGGGGTCATTCTTTCTGGTAATAAGGTAGCTAGTAGCCCCTGGGAATGAGGGAAAACAATCGAAAAAAGAAACAGATATTGAACTCTGGAGTAGGTTTTTGGCAGAGAACCAGCTCTTTTCTCATCACATTTGTCATGGCAGAATTGAAAAAAAAAATAGTGGCAATTGTCCAGGCAGTTAAAAGAAAAAGAAAAAAAGACTGCAGCTCAGGAAAGATGACAACAGAAGCAAAAGATCTTGATATTTTGAAATTATATGCTACAGCAATTTGAGATTTTTCAATTTCCAGTGAGAGTTCACATGCTAAAGATGTGGATTCCATTAGGCAGAAATCTGTTGCTCATGATTAGCAAATAAGCAAACTGCAAAACATTCTTTAATGAGAAGTGAAGTCATTTGACTTCAAAACATCTGCCTTCACTGAAGTCCAAAGATTTGATTGCCAAATAAGACAAACCAAATAAGAGTCAGTCTCTTGTAAGCAAAGTTGAATGTTGGAGGCCATACCACCAAAAGAGGGAGGCTTTTCTTAGGGAGTCATTCAGAAAATTTCCTTTCCAAGCAAGGATAAAACGAAAAGTTCTAAGACCCCATCAAGGTTGGTCTTATAAGGCTTGTTTGACCTATTCTGTTATATTATTCCAGTGCATGGAAATTCACAAAGTGGAAAATGTCTGAAATCCAGGGTTGGTTTCCCCCATCCCCCAGAAAAGGTTACCTGAAGGTTGACATTAATTCAGAATGCAAAGCAGTGAGCTGTATCTCTTCATTACGGTATATTTTAAAGTTGCATAATGTAAACTAATCTCACCTAATGCAAACTACAGTTCCAAAGTTCCAAATGACATTTCAGGTTGCCTGATATTATAAGTGATTATGCTATCGAGATCTCTGATCTTCAGCCAGTGACAGCATCTAGGCAGGTTGCTTCATCCATCTTCCTCTCAAGACAGTTTGCAAACATTAATGAAGAGTGCACTGCAATCTGTCTGCTTTTACAATTTCTCTTTTGCAGAAAGAAAGGTGAAAAGTTAGTGAGGAATGGCAGCTGGTTTTAACTAGTTTGTCAGTAAGGGAACCCCCTTAAAATCAATATATCAACTGGATTTTATACCATTTAACATTATTGGCCCCAATAAAGCTAATTAGAAACAGTTCCTTAGAAATCAGTAAAAGAAGGTAATTATAACTAGTTTACTTCCCATTCATTAAGTGAACAGACATGACTAACTGCTAGGCTGGTTTAAGCTCAGGATTGTTGGCAGAGCTTCTCAAGAGTATTTTTTATTGGATAGAGTAAAATAAGCTCTATTTTTATAGAATTGTTTTAAACTGGGATTATTAAGGAAAAGTAGATATACTTTTCCTCAAAAACCTCAAGATTGCCTAACTTGATGCTTCTCATGTTTACACTCATATTAACCCTGTCAGGCTTGAGAAACAAGTATTACTCAGTGAACTTCATGATTAAGTGGTGATTTGAGCCTGGCTTTTCTAACCTTAGTTCAGTACTGTAACCAGTTCTACATTATTTAAATTCTGCAATCATGTTACAGAATGTAAAATCATTTCTAAGAATTACACTATTTGAGAATCAAAACTTTCATCTTTATAGACATATCAACCTATTTACAGAGTGAGAGAATGTGCAAAATTGTCATGTACTGGCTGAAGGTCACCTCCTATAAGAAGGGGCCATGATGGCTAACATTCTCTATGGGAGGCCTCCTTCTTTGGAGCAATTTGTCCTGTGAGGTTTCCACCATCATGGTCTAAAAACATGTCCATTCTGAAAGACCCTGTGCAAACAAATTGGAGCCATCAGCGTTGGTATTATTGGGGAGGACTTTAGATGATGATGATGATGATGATGCAGCAGCAATTGTTTTAATTTTAGCATCTATGTACCACCAAGAATTCACAGACTGAGGCTGTAGATAAATTGAATAAATGAATGAATTAAAAAAAATGCCTCTGAGCCCTGAATTCTAGACACATATCCTTTAATTTCATTTAAGCAATTGAAGATTATTTTTCTCAAGCTGTTCCAGCAAGGCTGGAAGAAACTTCACAGAAAGAATATAGCTGTTATAGAGAACGCTTTTCACTTTATAAGTGTAAACTAATATTAGACTTGTATTATCCCAATATAAGTCATAACAACAGGTTTATTTGTTACTTTCTTTCCTTATTGCACGGCTTCCTCAATTGTGTTCTACTAGGATCAGGAAGAAACTCCTCTGATTGGTATCATTTATGTTGCATGAGATTGTTTGTTTGCTGTCACTGGAATTTTTGTAATAAGTATCAAAGAATGAGCAAGTCAAAGATACTCCCTCAGTATAACCCCCTTTTGGGAAATTCATCTTAATCAATATTCTGCCATGCTTATAGTGTAATAAAAAGCTACCTGTGCCTTGAAAGTAGTTCTTCTTCCAAAAGCAGGAAGTGAGCTCTTTTGGTTCAAATGGTCATCTCTATTTTTAAACATTTGGATAGTCTTGAATCTGAGGCTCTGATCCTTTGATATAAAATATCTATGGCTGGGCTGGGCTGCCTTTGGCTTGCTAATGCCTGGAACACAAATAGATCAAGTTGTATGAAATCTTCTCTCTAGAAAGGAATCCACAATTGCAATAGTCTCATTTTCATTGGAGTTAGCATAAATTTGTGATAGCCATGGCACAAGAAAGACATAATGTAACATTCATGTTGTATTGTTACCTCTTGAGTGAAGGAAGCTGGAACTCTAAAGAAGTGTATGTGTATGTTGAGAGAGAGAGAGAGAGAGAGAGAGAGAGAGAGAGAATGAATAGCTTCACTTAAATCCTATGAGTAAGTATATTTGTAAGTTAACTATGGACAGAGCGCTGCCTTGTAACAATAAGGAATTTGTTTCCATTTTCTGAAACAGAGTTGAAAAACACTTTTATAACTATTGAGCTGAAGAACATTTATTTGTTTGTTTATAGGACTTATATGGCCACCTATGTCATATAATGACTCTAGGTGGCTCACAATAATTCATAAAAACATGGCTAAAACAAAAGTACCTTCCCCCCACCCCTCAGACACCAAGCCAAACATCCTTCCAGCTCAACCCCCATCCTAGCCCAATGCTTGGGGGTGGAGCCAGGTCTTCACAGCCCTCCAGAAGGCTAAAGGGGTAGGGATCCCTCAGTTCTCATGTGGGAGGCTGTTGTAAAGGGCTTTGGAACTTCATTTTAATTTGATTTCTTTTTTTTTTTTAATTCTTACTCTGAACAGCAACTTTTCAGACTTTTATATATCTAGTTTTTCCAGATATTCAAGTAATTTTAAAGAGCCTGGGAAATCATGACATACAGTATTTCAGAAGTTAATACATCATTTTAAAATATTCCAATGTTGCAATTTAATAAATACATATTTGTTTAACATAAGTACATTTTAAATCCTCTTTTTTTATTTTTCTGAAGAAGTGTGTGTGTGTGTGTATGAATGTAGCAAATTGATAAGAAATGCTTATTGTGGCAAATTAAAGCAAAAACTGGGATCCTGATAGAACATGAAATTTGATTTCATAGAGAACTTGAATATGTTGACTAAAGAATATCAGAAATTAAGGTGCTTAAAGCAATCAGGGTCAAAATATAAAAATATTAAAGAACAACAATCATTTCCCTATTATGTCTATGGGTCTTTTCTAAACTGTGGTTTAGACATAGAGAAAACTAGGATTGCATCATCTTGCCCTGCCATGTTGCCCACAAACCAACTGAATATTGATATAGGCATTATTGCACGTGCATTAATATGTGACAGGGAGTTCACAGAACAAGCCAAGTTCTTCTCTGTGTAGGGTCAAATAGATAAAGGAACAGCTATTTTCAGAATGGCACAGAAAGCAGAGTGAGCAACAATAATATCATACTTAAGGATACTGGATCTGAAATATGGAAATAACAAAACTAACTGCAGAGTTGTGCTTTACAGTATGAAATGATATGGTAGGATGCTCTTTCCCAATCTGAAACTCTCAATATGTTTTGGATTACAAAACTCATCATCCTGAATGCTGTTGATGATGAATATGATGATGAATATCACCACATTCATTCATATATGCATTGCTTTCATATAAAGTAAATATCCTGGCGTAGCCATGTGGCAAGCAGAGTTACTTAATAATTTTGTGGAGACTACCTGATAAGGCTAATGCTTATAATATATGTCATTTGCCAGTATAAGAGCTGGTGACTTCTAGCCTTGACTGGAAAGTACAAAGAAGCTCAAATTCAGTGTTGTCTGGAAAGTGAAGGAGAAAAGCTCTAGTCTAGTGAAGAGCAGACATGTAGCAGGAAAATCAGTAATACAGCAGGTAAACCATAGATTTTTCATTTCCTCAAAGGCCTGGTTGCTTCAAAGATTCGATGACTTACATTGCCTGTAGTCCCCCTCTGTTCTTGGCTGTCTGGCACCCAGGAATGGATCTTTCTATTCTTTAGCACTTGGGATTGGACTTGTAGGGTAACTTTCAACTTCGTATTCATCAGGATGGGCAGACCAAGAGCCACATCTTGACCCTTGGCACATAGCTTAAAGCAAAGATTTTTAAATGTCTGTGCCAGCCTCAGCTATAAGTTACTGTTCCACTGACATCCTAACAGAATAACAGCAACTGTAACACAGTTAATTTGTCTCTCTAGTAAAGCAGATATTCCATGCAATCAGAATGAACATTGAAATTTGAATATAATAGATTGTTAACAGAATTAAAATAACACTAAATACATAATAGCTCCTGTGAGTACAGCTGTTTTCAATTATAGCAGGTATGGTAACAATAATTCTACAATCCCTATCAATCTGTATTACATTCCAGTATCAGGCAAGTCAAAGCAAATCAGCAAGAAGGTGAAAAGTTCAGGCATAAGTATATTTCAATCATAAGCATCTAAAGGCAGATTTAAAAGTGGGCCCAACTTTAAATCTGACTAGGGCTAATAACATCTGAAGATTTGGGGAATCCTGGAAAAGGATCTAGACAGTAGAGCAGAGGAAGCCATAGAACATCAAAGGGAACAGCTGTATCAACTTTTCAATTAAAAAATACTGTTTGCATCTACTTAGGGCTAGAAGAATCTAATGTCAGGATCAGAATAATGGGTTAAGAACAGAATGGGCAAAATTGGACTTGACCAGCATTTCTCACTCTAATATTATCTCAGCCTTTCCCAACCTGGTGTGCTAAACTTCAGCTTCCATAATCCCCTAGTCAGCACAGTCCAGCTGACTGTGGGAATTCTGGGAGTTGAAGTCCACATGTCTTAAAGTTGCTGAGGTTGCAAAACACTGGCATAGTCATTGGTCATGCTTGGAATTTGGAATAGCAGAGCCCTAGACTGGGGGAAATTATCCCCTCTACTGTTTCTCTTATGGTGATCTTGAATGAGCCACTGAAGTCTATCAAGAAAGGCATTTAGAAAAGTAGCCATGAGCTAGAATGAGGTGGTGTAGAGTGTGACTTCCAGATTGCTGAAAGAAATGGAAATGAGTTCTCAAAAATGTGTAAAACTTGCACATGCTTAATTACCTGTATAGGCAATAAGTTTAGAATTCATATTTAACTAGAAATACAAAGCATATTACCATAATGGGGAAGATTGAAGCCAAAGGGTTTGCATATCTGCTCAAGATGCTCTTAAAGTGCCAATTCTCCTACTCTCTTTTTTTCAGTTGTTTTTCCTCTTTGAATTAGATTTTGGCCTGAACAGATCTTCAGATAGAGACCTGTTCTTTGTAAATTAGGACATAGATGTGGGAAATGCATTGGGACCTTGAGTTTATTACTTATTCAGGGCTATAGGCTATTTTAATTATGAAAATATTGAATCTGAGCAGCTTATGTTCCCAGTTAGAATTAAAACAATAAACAAATACAAAATAACAATAATCTGCACCAAGGAGCAACAATCCAATCTGGTTGGTATATAAAGGTATATAAAGAAAAATCATACTGTAGGTGGAATTCAGTCACACTCCCCAAAGGCCTGTTGGAACTGTCAGGTCTTAATGCAATGTCTGTGCTGTCAAGAGTTTATGGACCACAGTAGAAGTTTACTTAAGCAATCTTAAGTTTATTTATCCTTCTGCTTATATAATATTCTGCTAATTTCAGTATAAGGGTGGGGGTAACTGACTTTTTACTCAGTCTCATCAATAAACCCAGAATTACATATAATCCCTCTTTTATTCAGCTAACAGACTAAGTTTGCGTTTATTGAATAGATCCATCAGTAAAGATTTTCCTGGTGAATTCTCTCACTGGGGCAGGGCAAGACTTTCCTTGATGGATTATATTGTAATCTCAAGGAACTTGCTCTTTCCTACAAAATTTTTACTTAGACAGTTGACCTGACAGTGATTATCTTCCTAGAATTTAAGTGATCAGACCATTTGATAACCTATGCCTGGCATTGTTAACATGACGGTAGATCTAGGGCTGCGCTAAATGAACATCTGAGCTGCTCTCTTCTGAGGTAGCATTGCAGATTTACTCTACAATAATTGCTGGTGAGCTTGGAAATTGTATTTTATAGACCTATACCAAACATATCCATTTATTCCAGCCAGTATTGTCTGCTGAGATACCAAGGAAGAGAGAAAAAATTGAGACAATTTACCAGGATCTCCTGGTAACAACAGAGACAATTCTAACCCAGGAACCCAACCTTATTTGGTGCCTGAAAGCTTCCCATTCAATTAATAGGCCTCTTTAATTTCCTTATCTTTTGCTGGCAATGGTATGGAAGGACCATTTTCAGGCATTATATATACAAGAAGACTTGCCTGAATCTGGCTTAGAGCACAATATTAAGCAGGTCCCTAATTGGGCCCCAGTTGCGAGTTCAGAAATACTAGGCCTTATAAAAGAGAGCCAGTTTGGTGTGGTGGTTAAGGCACCAGGCTAGAAACCAGTAGACAGTGAGTTCTAGTCCCACCTTAGGCACAGAACCAGCTGGGTGATCTAATTCTCTCTCAACCCTAGGAAGGAGGCAATGGCAAACCCCTTCTAAAAACCTTGCCAAGAAAACTGTAGGGACTTGTCCAGGCAGTCACCAGAAGTCAACAATGACTTGAAGGTGCACACACATATAAAACAGCAGAAGCCTGACAAAGGCACAAGTAATGACTTTATGACTATTTAGTCTTATGGATTTAGTCTTATAAATTTGGAATGGTGGACCCCTGTATTTGCTTCCCTGTTCACTTGTATTGATCTTGCTGCACCAATACCAGAGGACTAGGGGGCTAGCCACTATCATGTCTTTCTATAAAAAGGGTAGTCAAGAGTTGCTTGCTAACTATTGGTTCATCAGCCTTTTAAGCATCTTAAGTAAGCTCCATGCTAAACATTTACACAATAAAGTGGCTGATTGAATCAACTATTTTGGCAGATGAGCAAACAGGGTTTTTTTAAAGCTGGACACTCTGTCCTAGACCATGCTCTTATGTCCCATAAAATGACAAGACTTAAAAGAAGGAGCCTGGAGCATGCCCCCCCTGTGGGAGTGTGTGGGGTGGGCAGATGTTCTTGGGAGAAGGTGGTCCCTCAAGTAACCTGGTCCTATGCCACTGTTCATTTTATAAGGTCTGGGATCTCTCCTGTTTGAAGACAATTAAGAATCAATATGGAACAAGACAATTCTATGAAAACTGCTATAATACATTTTTTTAGGGTGGTCTTTTTAATAATGGGGTATGACTTAATGGCAAATAAGCAATGTGCTTGAGATCTGGAAGCCCAGCTGGATCAATTTGCCCTATGCAGGAATGTTTTCCTGAGCAACCAGGTGCTTTTCTTTAGGCCAGCAAGTTATCTACCTTATATAACTGTCCCTAAACTCTGGAGAACACTATCTTAGCATGTTTTAATGTCTTCCCTACAGTGGTTCTTGAAAGCAGACCTTAAAAATCCCTTATGAACTAAGATTTGCCCTTGTGGAAAAGGGTTGATAAAATTCATAGTCCATTTCTTGTTCTATTGCATTTTTATAAGGGTGCAAGAGTCCACTTTATAACTCCTTATTTAACGAAGTACCCAGGCACAGGGATTTATGACTTAGTCACATCCCACTTGAATTGTTGTAATGTGATGCACCCGGGGCTGCTTGTGAAGAGTATCGGGAAGCTGCAGCTGGTCTAGAATTCAACAGGAAATGCAACTTCCGATGTTTCACAAGATGCACATATAATATTGCTGCTTTGGGAGCTGCACTGGCTCCCAGTGGGCTTCTGGGTAAGATTCAAAGTACTGGTTAAAATCTAGAAAAACCTGTGGGACTTCCTGTCTGACTGCTTCTGCTCATCCCACCTGAACTAACAGGGAGGGTGTGCTCTTAGGTCCCTTCTATTAAGCAATGACATCTCACTAGATCCAAGAGTCATGCCTTCATTGTGCCTGCCCTGTGGAACAGCATCTGTGCAGATGCTGTACAGCATCTAGATGGCCCTGACCCTGCTAGCCTTTCACATGGCACTAAAGACCTGGCTGTTCCCTCAGGTGTTTGGGCTGGGAGGTTAACCAAGCTCTGCTAGTTGATTGGCTTTTACTATTATTTTTTGTTGTAAGTTTTGAATGAATATTTTTTTTAACTTGGATAATTATTATCTGGATTGTTAGTTAATATTATTGTTTACTGTTGGTTAATATTATTGTTTTAACTGATGTGCACTGCCTAGAATCATTGCTATGAGATGGGTGGCTGTATAAATTGTTATAAAGAAATAAATGCATTTCAAGAGCATATTTACACCAGAAGGCATTAGTTTTGTCTTTTTTCATTTCTGCCATTCCAACCATATTAAAACCTGCTTTATCCCCTACTAGCACCCATGTTTTTATCATTGCCCGCAGTACTGAGTTCATTTGTGGTAATCGTCATCTGTCTAAATCTAATCTCTGGAGCCCACATCTTGTGTCCCTGACATATAGCAGAAATTATTATATAGTCTTATGAGTATCCCTGAACCACATCGTTTAAGATTATGTCTTATGAGCCATTTTGATGGCAAGCAGAGATAATATATGTCTAGTCACAAATATGTTGCATAAATATTATACAATATGTTCAACATATAATGGTGGCTTTTCATGTATTCTGGAATTAAATGTTATACTTTCTTGGATATTTATCATCCAGCCTGTTAGTGAGTATCATCTGTTAAACCAGGTTTGCACAATTTCTGGCCCATTAAATCAAATACAGTTTAGTAATCCTGCTTGATGTTTGACCCTTGCTTTCTTTTTGTAATATTGAGTTTTGAAGAATCATGGGTTTGTTAAGCCTCTTGAAAAATGCCATACAAAAGAAGTAGATTGTTCACCTTGATGAGTCACAACAGAATATTTTTTTACTGTGTAACTTCAATGGCAAAGCATGATCCAAAGCAAAACATTTATCTTCTTGCCATTAGATGCATTTTTAAGACCCATCACCGTGGCATGCTTTAACTATGACATGCTTTAAACCTTAAATTCTGAGGTTTAATTGATTTGTTTAATTGCAGCCTTAAGTATATCTGTTCAAAAAATCATGCAGCACAGTAGGGCTTACTCCCAGGAAAGTGTGTGCACAAGATTGTAGTCTTAGTCGTTTATTTTAAGAATTCATAAATTGCACATTCATTCAAAACAGATTTTGAAATGGTTGCTATGATTATGCAAACTGTAATTCTTGTATTTTATTGATCTTAATCTTATTGTTAATGAGTAAGCATTTAACCAAAGTGTTAGCTGCTTTACAATGATTAGATAGAATGATGGAATAACAACATATCAGACAAGGAAGAAAGGAAATACAGTACATAAAAACTCATACAAACCTGTATTAGATCATTTTGCATTATGACTTCACATCCATCTTAGAAGTTAGAATAGATCCATACCTTGAAGTCTGGAATTGCATGACATGCAAGGTAACTGTCCACTAACATTGGTTTTGGACATTATGTTGTTTACTATTAATCCCAACATTTGAAAAGTATAAACAAAAAACAATGAAGCATCTCTCCCCCAAAGCACTAAAGTTTAACAACAGAAGAGTTAATATTTAATTTAGAAAAAAAAAGTGACTTTAGAGAATTTGGATATCTATCTTCAAATATTTGGAAAAGTGCCACAAAGAAGATAGAGAACAATTGTTATCTACTAGTAAAGACAAGAGGACAAGAGGCAGTTGGTTTAAAGGGCAGGAATGTGGGCTAAGATTAGATACCAGTCAGAATTCTTTACTGTAATAATAGCTGTCTAAGGAAGCAGTGGAATCAATTTCCTTGCAGATGTTTAAGAGGACAAGTAAATACTTGTTAGGGGTCATGTGGGTACAGCAAATTCAGTATATGAAGATTGGTCTAGATCAGGGAAGGACAACTGATAGGTAAGGTTCTATTGGGTTGGGGTTTTATTTACTGTAGATCGGTACAGAGTTCTGACTCCTAATAGTATAAAAATGCATCCATACCTTTTCAATTAGACTGTTGAAATAAAGAAAACATTGGATGGATTTCTGTTTGTGAAAGAAGGAGGTGCCTAGTTCTGATACTGAAAATTGATCCCTGTTGTTTCATTCTATACTGAATAAGTTTTATAGATAATAAAAACAAGGTGCAATGTCTAATATCTAAAGTTTAGATGGCTCCTGGATTTCTTCTCCAGGTGGACATTTTCAGTTTCCAATGATGATCCTGTGAGTCCTGAACACTGTTATTGGATTAATCTTGCAATGTTTGCTAGGCAAATGCTTTTGTTGAATTTGTTCTTTACTAGGGTTTATACAAACCACCAGCATTGGAATAAACATTTTTACCCTTATCCCCATTATTATACAACAATTACATTGGAGAAGTGGCTGCAGTAGAGTTAAGATTACCTATGGATGGTGTTGGTGACATCATTGTAAGGTATGCCACAAGACTGTTCTGTAAATATCAATAAGTATTTTGAATGTGAAACTACCTTAAAAGATCTGCCTTCCACTTTCCTTCCCTCCCCCTCATACTAGTGGCTACCTTTGGTTCCTTCAAGGCTGTGCACCAATAATTTTCAATGGTCAGGTACCTTCCTCCTGTTAGTTGTTGAAGAATAACTAATATTCTTCAGTTATGCCATTAGCTGCAGAAGGAACTAACCTTCTGCAGCTAATGGCATAACTGAAGAATATTAATTCTAATATAGAGTTTGCTTCTAATAGCTTCTCAGGAATGCCGTCCATTGCACATTTGATTCCTCTGATCATGACAGTACAATGTATTTTTAATAGAACTGCTGTTTTGAATGCATTAAAATGTTTTTATACTGCCTTCATAAATATCCATTGAATATAAATCTTGTTGTTGTTGTTGTTCAGTCATTAAGTCGTGTCCGACTCTTCGTGACACCATGAACCATATTCCGCCAGGCCTTCCTGTCCTTCACTGCCTCCCTGAGTTTGCTCAGTTTCATGCTCATTGCTTCAGTGATGCTATCTAACCATCTCATCCTCTGCCGTCCTCTTCTCCTTTTGCCTTCAATCTTTCCCAGCATCAGGGTCTTTTCCAAAGAGTCCTCTCTTCGCATTAGGTGACCAAAGTATCTGAGCTTGAGCTTCATTATCAATCCTTCCAATGAGCAATCAGGACTGATTTCCTTTAAGATTGACTGGTTTGACCTCCTAGCAGTCCAGGGGACTCTTAAGAGTCTTCTCCAGCACCGCAGTTCAAAGGCATCAATTCTTCGGCGCTCAGCCTTCTTTATGGTCCAGCTCTCACAGCCATACATTACTACTGGAAAAACCATAGCTCTGAATATGCGGATCTTTGTCAACAAGGTGATGATTCTGGTTTTTAATATGCTGTCTAGATTTGCTTTCCTCCCAAGGAGCAAACATTTTTTAATTTCATGGCTGCAGTCTCCATCTGCAGTAATCTTGGAGCCCAAATAAATGAAGTCTGTTACTGCTTCCATTTCTACTCCTTCTATTTGCCAGGAATTAATGGGTCCAGATGCCATGATCTTAGTTTTTTTAATGTTGAGTTTCAAGCCAGCTTTTGCACTCTTCTCTTTCACCCTCATCAAGAGGCTCTTTAGTTCTTCTTCACTTTCTGCCATTAGGGTGGTATCGTCTGCATATCTAAGGTTGCTGATGTTTCTCCCTGCAATCTTAATTCCAGCTTGTGATTCTTCCAGTCTGGCATTTCCTATGATGTACTCTGCATATAAGTTAAATAAGCAGGATGACAGTATACAGCCTTGTCATACTCCTTTCCCTATTTTGAACAAATCGGTTGTTCCATGACCGGTTCTAACTGTTGCTTCTTGGCCCGCATACAGATTTCTCAGGAGACAGATAAGGTTGTCTGGTACCCCCATCTCTTTAAGAATTTGCCACAGTTTGTTGTGGTCCACACAATCAAAGGATTTATTTATAAATTTTAGTAGCTACTTTCTCAGTGTATAAGGATTCAATAACCAGTTTTTCCCAAGTTTTTGTTCAAGCCATGGTCAGTTGCAGACATTGAAGTACATTATACCAATACCTGACTTTTTAGGGGCAGAGGAAGAGGAAATTTGTGTAGACATGAATTTTAGACAAAGGTTGAAAGATTATTCTTGGTGTTATTTTAACACATTCTGCCTTTCTCAAAAGAAACCTCTATTTCGGACTTCACCAGTGCCTTTTGATAATTTATGATGCAAATGGCTGTTGGTATCAGAATTAACCCAGGCAAGTTATTTTTTTCCTAGAATAATTGTTCAGATATTTTAAAGGTTTGATACAGATGTATAAAATTATTTTTCTGCCAGTGATCCCTTGATACAGCCGTATCCGTATTGCTCAAGAGGCTCCATATATTCATGTAGGAATTTCCTTTTATTTTGTGTGACTGATTAGTTGCTCTATGATCCAAATTAATTGGAAATAGCTTTTCCTCCTCTTTAACATTTTCTGTGCATTTGCTAAAACAGATGTCAGGAAGTAGATGTTCTGGTATAAGAGAGATACTCATAATTAAAACCAGGAGTCTTTTTTAACTAAAACTTGAACTTGACAATTTTTTATTGCAATCCTCATTGCACATTGTGCATAACAGTAACAAAAGTACATGCCGCTAACAAAACAAAACAGCACCACCCCCACCCCAAATCCTTCATTAGGCTCATTGCATTTCTAAAGACTAGGAGAAAAGCTTTCACCCAAACTCATTAACATGAAATCCACATGAAATGACCTGCAATCATGCCTAACACACAGTCAGAGCGACAGAACAGTTGCTGTGTGTGTGTGTGTGTGTGTGTGTGTGTGTAATTTGTTTTGTGTTTTGTGTCTTTGACTCAATTGTTCTTCCCTAGGGTTTACTCCTGGCTACTGCCTGGACTACTCCCTGCAGTTTTCTTGGCAAGATTTTGGAAGTAGTTTGCCATTGCCTGCTTCCCAGGGCTGAGAGAGAGTGAGTGGCCCAAGGTCACCCAGCTGGCTTCATGCCTAAGGTGGAACTAGAACTCAACAGTCTCCCAGTTTCTAGCCTAACCACTACACCAAACTGGCTTGCAATTCTATATTGACTGTGTCCAAATCCCCTCCCATCACTGACTGGCAGTGTCATCCAGTTCTGCCCAGTGGCCATAATTGTGGATGAAGAAAGACAGGTTTTCAAAGCAATAGCCCAGACAGATGTGCAT
The DNA here is from genome assembly GCF_059951505.1 of Python bivittatus. NCBI lineage: Eukaryota > Metazoa > Chordata > Lepidosauria > Squamata > Pythonidae > Python > Python bivittatus. The sequence goes on along the minus strand of NW_028277075.1, from coordinate 20,764,324 downwards.
AGTTATATTAACAGAGTAAGGAACATTTGTCCCTGGAGGCTGCTGCACACATACAAGCTTCTTTGGAGATCTATCTGGAGATTGTTCTCTACACTAAGTGCCAACTCCTTCCAATCTTGATTCATGCCTGTTTGGTTTCTTAACGTCAGCAGACAGTATCAGGCAAGAAAATAGCAAGGCTAATTCTTCATGCAAGAGTAATAATGGTCTTTCAGAGAAGGCATGTAATTATTTACATCTAGCTCTTCCTGGCTCAGAGATGCAAGAGGGGTCAGCAAGTGCCTGTCCTTATGATATTAGTCACTCTTTCTGTAATGGTTGTCCCTGATACAACATGTCCTTTGCTTATACACTGAAAGCTGGTATTAATTTTAGAGGCAAGAAAAGGAATCCATTGCTGGTGGGTTGGCGTGCATTCCTGGACACATTTGATGCCAAATATGCCAGGGACGTTAGGCAAGAAATCTGAAGAGCAGGGGAGATCTGCAGCTCAAATGATCACAGAACATCAAAAGGTTTAGGTCATTGTTCCCCCACCGAAGCTGCTGGGGAACAATGACAGGAGGTGTCGGTGCACCAGAAGGAAGAGCTTATACAAAGAGTGGCGGCCCTTGGAAATAGAAGCCCCTGTTAGCAGCCGGAAGCATCAGTGCTGAAAGCAATCACTGGTGTCAAGAACTTTCGAGCTGAGCACTGCAGCTGGTGGCCATAAATAGCATTCTAATAAAGGGGGATGTTCAACTCATGACATAAGCGAATACTGTTTCAACCACAAAAAGTAATTTATGGAGCTGCATATGCCTGAAATGGATTTTCTTCCCATTCTCCTTTCACATTTGCATGTTAAAAAGTGGCTAAGATTTCAAAGGTGGGAAAGATCCGAATTTTAAATGAAAAAAATGAAAAGTGTCCTGCTTTTTTAAGGGGCGTAATGATACCTGATGTCTTAAAGAGGCTCAGCCCTAAAAAACAGGTGCCATTCTCAGTGTTGGTTAATAGTTTACACCAGAGTTTCTCAACCTTGGCAACTTTAAGATGTGTGGACTTCAACTCCCAGAATTCCCTAGCTAGCATATGCTGGCTGGTGAATTTTGAGAGTTGAAGTCCACACATCTTAAAGTTGCCAAGGTTGAGAAACCGTGGTTTACACATTGCATAAAGTTAATTCCTTTCAACTCCTTCCCACTAGGATTTAAAAAACCCTCCTAAAGCTCATGTACAAACTACCAAGTCTGTCTGCCTGTCTTCCTTCCTTCTCTCCCCCAGCAATAACCCCCACCCCATGCATGTTAAAGCATTTCTACACCAAACTGGTCATTTGATGTAAAGAAGGCAATGATCTGCGGCAGAAGCTCTCCCAGAGAGCGCAGGCAACTGACAACATGATTCCATTCATTCACAGTGCCATCCAATATATATTTACTTAGCAGGAAATCCCACTGAGTTAACTTGAGCTCAATACTGAGTTCAGTGGGGCTTACAAATAAATAGGCCTTGGATTGCAAGCACAGCACAGGCTGTGGCAGGGAGCTACAACTCGCACCAGCCTCTGCCAGCTAGGCCAAAGGACAGAGATTCTGGGACTTGTAGTCCCAAGCTTTTGAGGTCTGCAGATGGTCTATTCCTGGTTGGTATTCCTCCTGCCTTTCTTCTGCCATGGAAGTCAAGGAAACTTACATAGCCAGGTTGCTGCTATCCAGATACTGGCTAGACTCACACCTGCTTAACTTCAGCGAATGGCTTAACCACATACTCTTAGACCAGAATCTAAATTCAGGCAAAGGGAAGCCCATTCGACCTATTAACTCACTGACTTCCCCACAGTAAACAAGTTACTAGTTTTGACAGACTCAGTGGTTGACTTAAACTTATACTGCTGTTTTTTGTTATGCCTTATATTTATTCCATATGTTTTTTCTCTTTCATAATTATTGTGAAATACAGCCATTTCACATACTGTATCGTATCCCACTGGGATAAACATTGTGAACATGGTACCAAAGGAATTTGCCTTGGATTTAAAGTTTTCTCCTACTGCTGAAAATGAGGATGGGGGGAGAGTTTTTCCATTCAGCCATGGAGCAACCTCCCTCCCTATAGCATATAGCTCTTTCAAATCACAGCACAGAGAAAGACCAATTTTGTTTCTACCGTGCGGGTCTGGATATGCAAATAAGCAACAGTTTAATGCGTTAAGTCTGTGCTTGAGATGCTGTTCTGCTGTCTTCAGAAGCCAAGCATGGGCTCACCACACATTTGAATTGGATTAGAGAAGGTGTTCCTGCCTACTCGGGTCATACTTTGAACTGTATTCACAATAGAGTTTAAAAATAAAGAAGTGGTCATTTGCTAGGAACACCATGGAGTGTTGTGCAATGAACTCGAAACCATTACGTATTTAACTTGAATCAATGTGTATTTAACTTGAATTTTGCTACAATAGGCTCCATTCTTAACTATGGGTTGTCTGTAACCCGGGGACTACCCGTATCTGGAGATGCATTTGGACATGGGCTGGGCAATCTTTTCATGGCCTGGAGCTGCATTTACATGTTTTGGAGGGATGAGGGCTGCAGTGGAAAGGTAATGCTGGTACAAAGTGGGATGTGGGGGAGGGGGGAGAGAATATCTTGCATAGGGTGGAATCAGGCTTATTTTGCTAGGATTTTATGTGGGAGCAGTTTTAATGGATCTCTTATAACTGTATTATTTAGGGCTTATGCTACAGCATTCATGTATTTTTTGGCCACAACAAGGCAGGGAGCAATGATCAGAAATGGCATTGAGAAGGAGCTCTGGGGGCTATAAAAGAGTTTGGGTGGGTTATACATAGCCCTGGAGCCTCAGACTGTGCTTTCCAGATGTCAACTGACATGCCCTGCCAGGCATAACAATAAAGAATGTGCGCAGCATTGCCTGCAGGATGAGGGTAGGTTGCAGTTATGTGTGTGAGATACTCTGTTCTAGGTTTTATCTGGAAAGCCACCGTAGGGGGCTGGCCTGACCTTTGTAATAACTGGCCTTTGGGAAAATGGGTAGGGTAGATCACATATCTTACCAGCTATCAACTGGCTATTTGGGGGCAAGAGTCTTCATATACTTAGGAAGGAGTTCATTTTTCTCAATTGTCCTGATTAGTATATGAATGTTGGTAACTTTTCCCTTATTTAAACCCCAGCTGAAGACTAACTGAATATTTGGCCCAAGAATACCTAGGAGCCTGAAAAGGTGCTCATAAGTTTCACCCAGGCAGAGGACAGGTCTACACCAAGCAGGGGTGCAGTCAGGGATGCTAAAGGTAGAGCAGTGTGACTGCTGTGGAGACATCAGCTGCTTATCTATCCATCTTGGTGAAGGCTACAGCTGCCAACTCCTTTAGTAGCCCAGGCTTAAGCCAAGGCTGTCAGGGGAAATTTGCAGTGGGCTAGAGTCAACCAGCTTCCCCATGTAGTTCTTTTTAGGGTTTAGACTCTCCCCTGAGATTTTAATTTAGTTGCAGTTATGTTGTGCTTCTGCAGTTTAAATAAAGTTATTCCACACCATTTCTGATGCCTGCAACTTTCTCTTTCACAACTGATAAACACCCCTTGTCCAAACTCCAGTTAAGAAACTGAATCCAAACAAATTGTTCTTGGTTTGGTTGGTCCTACTTGTCTCCAAGCCAATGGCTGATGAAGATTACACCAATTTATTTGGCAGCGTTAGGAATAGACAGTTTGGGACTAAGGCCATGAAATATAAGCATTTTCTAAAGCATTGCGCTTGCAATTCCATATTCACTTATGTTCTCCTTTTTTTCAGTAGCTGATTGAGACAATTTTGTTTCATTAAACTTTTAGTGTATTCTAATTTTATCAAGTTGTTGTTTTCTGTATTATGCCGTTTTTAAGTAACCTGACTGTTGTTGCTGTTGGAAACTTAATGCCCTGGTGTCATGCTTGTGGACTTCCTATAGTCTTCTGCTTGGCCACCAAGGAAATAGAATCTGGACCAGATAGGGTTTCACTCCAATCCAGCAGGATTCTCCTTATGCTTAGAAATTATAGCTGCAAACAGTATTAGCTTCCAGTGGTAACTGCTCACAGCTTTTCATATCATAATGGTAAACTCATTTTTTGAGGTGGTTTCTTCTGAAGACAAAAAAGGCCTGATTCACAAAGAAGAGACCAAATCTGAGCTGTCAGGCTTGTTTGTGGGAGTGATGGAATAGAGTATTATGGAAAAGAGCATGGCTGACTGAGCTGCAACAGTGACCAAGAACACTTCACACCTCAGCTTTCTTTTTCCATGGACCACTTGTACAGCATAAAAGGGTAAGCCCATTTCAGCTAAGGCCAAGTTAATTTCCACAGAAGAAACCTTAAGGAATGTTATTTTTAATTGCAGCAACAGGGAAAAAATAGTTTAAAGGCAAATATTAGGTGGGAATAATTAAAAAGTACAAGAAACTGGACAAAGCATGGTGTGGAACATTTTCTGTTGCAACAGCCTTTAGTTCTAAAAGTAGTTTAGTAAGTTTAGTAGTTTAGTAGTTTAAGTAAGAGAATGGGGCCCCACTGTAAAATCTGGATTCAGATCTGAACTTACTCAAAGTTCAAGGTTGTTGTCATCACAGTCTATTTCCTTTTCTTTTTATTATTTGGTCTCATCTTCTAATATAAACTCCTAAGTTTTAAGGTAACTCCAATCAGATGTTTGTAGGATCCAATGCAAGACTAATGCAGTAAAAGATGAAATAAAATATGTCTGGGAACAGAGTTTAATGAGATTCTGCAAGAGATGTGGCCACAATTCATTAGGCACTGTGGGGTGTGTGTGTGTGTGTGTGTACAAAAACTGTAAGCAAAGCCCATTAAAAGGAATAAAGGATCTGTAGGATCTATAATTGTTGGATTATGTCCAGAATTAATACAATAATATGTGCTAATTGCTTTCTATGATAAGCATCTCTCCTCTGTTTCTAAACTTGACTTCTCCCTTTCATTGTTACTGGTGTTGTTGAAAAATGCCTGTCCTCAAGAAAAGCCACATCTTGGCTTATAGGAATGGTTTTCAAATCTTTTTTTTTTTTTTTAATAGTAACTACTTTTCTGAGGAACCTTAACAGTTTGCAAAAGATTCTAGGGCATACACACAGTTAACATATAGCATGTTGATCTCCCCCTTCATGGATCACCGCCTTGTTGTGGCGAAGGGGCTTACGTAACTCAGTGAAGCCATGAGCTATACCGTGCAGGGCCACCCAAGACGGACAGGTCATGACAGAGAGTTCTGACAAAATGTGGTGCACTGGAGAAGGAAATGGCAACCCACTCCAGTATCCTTGCCAAGAAAACCCCATGGACAATGTTAAAAGGCTAAAAGATATGACGCTGGAAGATGAGCCTCTCAGGTCGGAAGGTGTCCAATATGCTACTGGGGAAGAGCGGAGGGCAATTCCAAGTAGCTCCAGAAAGAGTGAAGCAGCTGGGCCAAAGCCGAAAGGACGTTCAGCTGTGGATGTATCTGGAAGCGAAAAGAAGGTCCGATGCTGTAAAGAACAATATTGTATAGGTACCTGGAATGTAAGATCTATGAACCAAGGCAAGCTGGATGTGGTCAAACATGAGATGACAAGATTGAACATTGACATCTTGGGAATCAGCGAATTGAAATGGACGGGAATGGGTGAATTTAATTCAGGTGACCATTATATCTACTACTGTGGCCAAGAAACTCTTAGAAGAAATGGAGTTGCACTCATAGTCAATAAGAGAGTGGGAAAGGCAGTAATGGGGTACAACCTCAAAAACGACAGAATGATCTCAGTGCGTATCCAAGGCAAACCATTCAACATCACAGTAATCCAAGTCTATGCCCCAACCACTGATGCCGAAGAAGCTGAAGTTGACCGGTTCTATGAAGACCTACAACACCTTCTAGAACTAGCACCAAAAAAAGATGTCCTTTTCATCATAGGGGATTGGAATGCTAAAATAGGAAGTCAAGGAGTAATCGGAATAACAGGCAAGTTTGGCCTTGGAGTACAAAATGAAGCAGGCCAAAGGCTAATAGAGTTCTGTCAAGAGAACAAACTAGTCATAGCAAATACTCTTTTCCAACAACACAAGAGACGACTCTACACATGGACATCACCAGATGGTCAATACCGAAACCAGATTGATTACATACTTTGCAGCCAAAGATGGAGAAGCTCTATACAGACAGCAAAAACAAGACCAGGAGCTGACTGTGGCTCAGATCATGAGCTTCTTACTGCAAAATTTAGGCTTAAAGTGAAGAATGTAGGGAAAACCACTAGACCACTCAGGTATGACTTAGATCATCTTCCTTGTGAGTACACAGAGAAGGTGATGAATAGATTTAGAGGATTAGATTTGGTAGACAGAGTGCCTGAAGAACTATGGACGGAGGTCTGTAACATTGTACAAGAAGCAGCAACTAAAGCCATCCCAAAGAAAAAGAAATGCAAGAAAGCAAAATGGCTGTCTGATGAGGCTTTACAAATAGCTGTGGAAAGAAGGAATGCAAAAAGCAAGGGTGAAAGGGAAAGATATAAGCAACTGAATGCAGATTTCCAGAGAATAGCAAGGAGAGATAAGAAGGCCTTCTTAAATGAACAATGCAAAGAAATCGAGGAAAACAAGGTCACTGACCTTGAGCCAGACATCCTAGAGAGTGAAGTCAAGTGGGCCTTAGGAAGCATTGCTAACAACAAAGCTAGTGGAGATGACAGTATTCCAGCTGAGTTATTTAAAATACTAAAAGACGATGCTGTTAAAGTGCTGCACTCAATATGCCAGCAAGTTTGGAAAACGCAACAGTGGCCACGGGATTGGAAAAGGTCAGTTTACGTTCCAATTCCAAAGAAGGGCAATGCCAAAGAATGCTCAAACTATCGCACAATTGCACTCATTTCACATGCTAGCAAGGTTATGCTCAAAATCCTACAAGCTAGGCTTCAGCAGTACGTGAACCGAGAACTACCGGATGTACAAGCTGGGTTTCAAAGAGGCAGAGGAACTAGAGATCAAATTGCCAACATTCTCTGGATCATGGAGAAAGCATGAGAGTTCCAGAAAAACATCTACTTCTGCTTCATTGACTATGCAAAAGCCTTTGATTGTGTGGATCACAACAAACTGTGGCAAATTCTTAAAGAGATGGGGGTACCAGACCATCTTACCTGTCTCCTGAGAAATCTGTATGCGGGCCAAGAAGCAACAGTTAGAACTGGTCACGGAACAACTGATTGGTTCAAAATAGGGAAAGGAGTACGACAAGGCTGTATACTGTCACCCTGCTTATTTAACCTATATGCAGAGTACATCATGAGAAATGCCAGGCTGGAAGAATCACAAGCCGGAATTAAGATTGCAGGGAGAATCATCAATAACCTCAGATATGCAGACGATACCACCCTAATGGCAGAAAGTGAAGAAGAACTAAAGAGCCTCTTGATGAGGGTGAAAGAGGAGAGTGCGAAAGCTGGCTTGAAACTCAACAGTAAAAAAACTAAGATCATGGCATCTGGACCCATTAATTCCTGGCAAATAGAAGGGGTAGAAATGGAAGCACTAACAGACTTCGTTTATTTGGGCTCCAAGATCACCGCAGACGGAGACTGCAGCCATGAAATTAAAAGACGCTTGCTCCTTGGGAGGAAAGCTATGGCAAACCTAGATAGCATATTAAAAAGCAGAGATGTCACCTTGCCGACAAAGATCCGCATAGTCAAAGCTATGGTTTTTCCAGTAGTAATGTATGGCTGTGAGAGCTGGACCATAAAAAAGGCTGAGCACCAAAGAATTGATGCCTTTGAACTGTGGTGCTGGAGAAGACTCTTGAGAGTCCCCTGGACTGCTAGGAGGTCAAACCAGTCAATCTTAAAGGAAATCAACCCTGACTGCTCATTGGAAGGATTGATAATGAAGCTCAAGCTCAGATACTTTGGTCACCTAATGTGAAGAGAGGACTCTTTGGAAAAGACCCTGATGCTGGGAAAGATTGAAGGCAAAAGGAGAAGAGGACGGCACAGGATGAGACGGTTAGATAGCATCCCTGAAGCAATGAGCATGAAACTGAGCAAACTCAGGGAGGCAGTGAAGGACAGGAAGGCCTGGCGCAATATGGTTCATGGGGTCACGAAGAGTCGGACACGACTTAACGACTGAACAACAAAAAAATGTTGATCTCTGCTGAACCTGGACATGATGCAACAAATCGTGTTGCAAAACACACAGATAAAACACACAAAGGCAAATTCATTATCAGTTAAAATTGTACTCATTTCACCTATAGCCAAGTGATGTGTTATGCACCTGTTTAGATTTGGTTTTTAAAAAACATCCGTATTGTCTATTTTTATATTCGTTTAAACTTGTACTTTATATTTTTTTCTTTATTGCTTATATAATAAGAATAAGAATAAAAATAAGTTCTTTTCTCATTTTACCTGTAGCCAAGTAATGTGTATTATGCTGTGAGACTTTCCAAAAGCCAACAGTGTCATTTTGCACTTGAATAAATGGGAACAAATGTAATGTGCATAATGGAAGCTCAGCTCTGACTTGACATAACATTTGCTTGTTTGTGCAATAGGGCTGTTGCTAGCAAGCAGAGGAATGCTGAATGGTGATCAGTACCGTGAGTGTCACCAATGCCAGTGGGCTTTGATCAGGAAAGGATGTTGCTGGACATTCAACAGCCATACGGTTGTCTGATCTGTCTCCACTAACTCTGCTTCTATTACTGCCACACAGGGCTTAAGTGAATCAAATTGCTATTGGTAGTGGCGACTGATTGCAGCCTGTGGCATCACTGCATGAAATGCCATTGTAGTATCAGTGCTGATAGAACGGCCACCATGGAATGATCTTACTGTTGCATCACGTTTCTTCTGAAGCAGTCCCCCCTCCCCCCACAGGAACATATTTATGCCAACATTTTTTTACTTCTCCTAGTAATTCTGGATCAATGACAAAGGGGTGGAAGGCTTTAGATTCTTATCCAATATAATTGTCAAAATGGTCTTGTTCATAAAGTAAACGCATCTTGAGAAAGCAGTGAATTTTGCCCTAATTTTAGCTAGTATATGTAAGTGACATATCCTTGCATGGCATCCTTCACTGATCGACTTCTCCTAACTTTGAGTCAAGGCTTCAAGGTTTCCAATGTGAAAAGCAAGCATGGCAACATCTTGAAGATTTGACAGATTTCAAATGGCTCAGCTGATTTTACATCAAATATGAGCTTCCGATAAAGAATTCTAACAAGATGTTTAAGCTAAGAGGTTAATATCATGCCATCTGGAGAAGCACTGGCACTGACAAAAGTAGCTCTGCAACTCAACTACCCTTTCTAAGGGACCACTAACACTCTCTCGCACACATGCACGCCTGGAATGCTTTCAATGCAGAAAGTTACACAGCTCAGAGCAACAGTTCAATGCTTAACCAGTCATGACTGGCAGTTCCAATATAGCCAAAAAAGCAGCCCCGTAAACAAAAGCAGGTCTTCTTTATGCTATCTTGTGGCTTCCTGAGATTTATTACATTTGGATAAATGATCATTTATGCTGGTCTGACAATTGGAGAATTTATGAATGAGCGCTATTTGCCTAAAGAGATGAGCTGAGTTGTAAAAGAACCCCTAGCCACGATGACACCATTGGAGAACTGTTTTAAGAAACTGGCTTTGGTTGTGCCTTCTTTTCAGAAAGGAGCAAACACAGCAGCCAAACAGCATTTATTTCAGTGTAACAAGCTTCTGACAGCCCTCATCAAGAGAGCTTGCCAAGTCAAAATTATAGGCTGCTATTTCTCTCCCACCTGCCCCTTGCTCCCATTTCAACCGTACACGATTTCCCAAATAGAGGCATAAAACGGAGTCATATTTTCCAGTTGCAGGTAAAGACTCCAGCTGGATACTGAGATGAAATAGAACAGAATTTCCATTTGACCACAAAGCATTTCTCATATCTTACTAGCAGTACTTTAAAAAGTCCACATATTATTAATTTAATTCCAACAAATATACATGAATGAAAAAGAGTACCGTTTCCCAAACTAAGTTTTATCAATGCGTTTGATAGTCATATGCTTAAAATACACTTATATACAGACAGACACACTTTAAATTATTAGATCTATGTTAGTCCTCTTGCTTTTGGGGGGAAAAAATTCAAGCAGCTGATCTGGCAATTCTGTTTCTTATTTCCTTCAGGTGGGGTAGGACTGCTAGGCCCAGAATTTCCAACAAGCATGGCCTATGGGAATTCTGGGAAATGCATTCTGGATATACTTAGGAAGTACCAGGATGCTACAGGTAGCTCTAGTTTTACTGATTGGTGATTTCAATTTCATGTTGTTTCAAAGCTGGGGTGCTAAATCTCAAGTGTTGCCTTCAGGAAAGAAGGCAGAAGATGGCTGTTTAACCAGCTGACAGTACTGAGCATTGGGAGAGCTTTTTCACTTGGGCTTTAAATTGACTAATTTGCGTGTACTCTCATTTGGCTGGGCAGTGACTTAGCAACCAAGTAAGTGCATGTATATACTGGCATTTTGGATCAACCTTTTTTTTAAGCCTAATTGGTGAAGCGCAGGGGGGAAAAGATGGGGGGGAGGGATTTTCTATTTTTTCCAATGTCGCACATATTCTTGGCTGTAACTGCTTTCTGCAGAACAAAATGGATTGTTGATTCAAGGATAATGCCCATGAAAAAATACCAGGCACAAGTCCACATGATCAGAAAGCTAGTATCCCTGAGCTTGTTTATTACTGGGAACATTCTAGACAGAAGCCCACCTGGGGATGCTTCTGGGGATGGCAAAAAAAAAAAAAAACCCTCTGGATTTGTTTGCAACAGACTCATGCTGTTTCCTGTTATTTATACCTTTTCTATCCCTGTGCTCATAAATATGCTACTTGATAGCTTGTTTGAGGACCTCACTAGGGTGGACCTCAGACTGATGGGTCTGTGGTTTCCCTTTCTGAAGATGGGGAAGACATTTGCTCTTCTCCAACATTCTGGGACCTTGCCCATCTCCCGGGAGTTCCCAAACATTACCCAGAGTGGAAATGAGAAAGTGTTCCTTTTCAAATGATTATGGCTTCCCTTTTGGCCACCAATATGGATTCTTAGGGAAAAGGTTATCTAACTTATACAGTGTTCTCCCAAAAGTGAAGTGAGCATAATTTTCATTATTACACAGTTTCCTTTTCTGTTTTGTTCCCCCAGTTCTGTTGCCCCCGCAAGCCCTGATAATGATTATTTAATTTCAAAATACTTAGGAAGGTAATGTGACTGCTTAGGGGTCTGGTCTATCTTTTGCTAGTAAATTGGGATCAGATCCTTGGGAACATTCAACACTTCTCATAATGTGAGATTTACAGTTCTGGCTGTCTTTTTCTAGTACATAACAAATTTGAAACCAATGGTGGGGGGCGGGGGGACAAACTAATGTCACAATACACTGAGGAAGTTATATTTCTGATCTATTTATTGGTCTATCAGTCTATTGATCTATCAGTCATTTATCTTTGCTTAGAATTCATCTACCAGAGAGCTAATTTTTTATGCCACTCCAATGTATTAAAGCTTACCATAATTTTTATAGTGTCTGTAGTATGGTATTTATGGTAATTCATGAACAATCTAAAGAAACATCTTAAGAGCTTTATGCAGAGAGAAAAATTAAGCTACATATGTAGAGCAGATCTGCTCTTGATATAAATCAGTGTTAACTCCACTGCAGTAAATCAAGCAACTTTGATTTACACTAGTGGGGAGATCTTGCTCAATATCCCTGTAGGGAATCAAACCATATTTAACCCTGGATGAGATAGAGTGTTGCTTGCATTTTTTAATTGTTTTGTCTGGTAAGCACAGATTTCAGATTTAAATACAGCAAAGTATTTAAAAAGCAAAAACAGGATTTTTTTTTAATGTTCTTTATAATGCCCTGGCAAGTTGACTAGAGTTAGCTACTGTGCACGCTTTACAAGCTGCCCCTCAATCTGGACCCCTGGAGAGGATTCCAAATGTGGGGGAGGAGAAAACAGAGAACAATGAAAATTTAGGAAAGGGAAGCAGTCATGGAATGTTTCCAGCATGCTTTCACAGGAAGTATTTTCAAGCAATTTTGAACAATTCAAAATCATATCCTAAACTGGGACATGAGAAATCTGTTAACAGGCAGATACACACAGTAGATTTGTCTCAGACCATCAGACTTCCATGAGGCATAAATGAAGGAAGAAACAGCCTATGCTGATCCTCCTCCGCTAGAATTTCAATATTAGGACAACAGCAGCCTGATATGTTGGAATTAACAATTGAAGGTGCTTGTGACATGGAAATCAAGCTAGTGATAAAGTCATACCTGTAGTGGCCAATTGGAAAGATCATCAGCTTTATTTAAGGTTGATGATCATGTTTGCAAAACTATTGTTAAAAAAATCACTACTCCTTCCTTCGTTCCTTCCTCCCTCTCTGCCTCCCTTGCTTTTTAGTGCAAAAACAGTAAATTTAGGTATCAGCTCTTGATTTAATGAATTACAAATGTGCCAAAAAATTCTCTGCCTCCTCTTCTCTCATCCATGATCCTTTTTCTCTTCCCTGCACTATTTGACTGGGAAAGCTACAGTTAATGCTAACCAGGAATTGTGTCCATCATTTAAAATGTTGCCTGTAGTAGATTTGCCAAGCACAGTTGGGTTGGATGGGTGATTCCTGTGGGAATAGAAGGAGTGGCATTAGTTTGCTTTCTGGAAGCAGATTAGCATATTTTTTTCCTGGAACAGAATGACAGATGAAGCCACACTGCTAAACTTAGACATGATGCTCCAGCAAGTTTCGCAAGGCTAGTACTAGGGAAAAGATCACCCAATTATAGACACATGGAAAGCTTCCATCTTTGACCACAAACATCTCCTACCTTAAGTGAAAGAACTAGAGGGAGGAAGAAAAAAAAATCCAGAAAACCATTTTAATCTGCTTTATTTGAGCTTACATACCTTTGTACTGTTGAATAAACCCTCAATGGTAGTTGCTTATATAGCTCAGGACAATTAAAAAAAAAATTAAGATGGCACTTGCCACTGTGCAGTCAAAGCCCTCTCCCTTTATCAGTGTCAACTCTAACTGATCACATTGATAGCTTTTCTCCAGGATATTCTGTCCCCAACCTGGTCCTTCAGATCTTCCAATAGTGCACCCATCACCGCTGTAACTGAGTCTATCCATCTTGCTGCTGGACATTCTCCTCTTACCTTCCACTTTTCCTAGCATTATAGACATTTTCAGAGAGCTAAGTCTTCACATATTGTGTCCAAAGCAAGATAATTTGAGCCTGGTCATTGTGAGTCAAGTGAGAACTCTAGGTTGATTTGTTCGATGATCCATTTCTTTTCCTTAGCTATCCATGGTATTCTCAGGTGTTTTCTCCAACACCAAAGTTTAAAAGTTTGAATACTCTTCCTATCCTGCTTCTTCAGAATCAAACTTTCACTCCCATAGAGTGTCACAGGGAAAACCGTTACCTGCACAATTCTGTGTTTTGTAGGTACAGACACATCCCAGCTCTGACTATCTTTTCCAAGGCTTTCATGGCTACCCTACCAACTGATAGTCTGCAGCATATTTCTTGACTGCTGGTGCCTTTATGGATGAATTGTGTATCCACGTAGTTCTCTTGGTAAAATACAAGAGTAGTTTATCACTGCCTTTTCCCATGCAGTATGAAATGATGCCTTTGCAGTTGTCACTAAAATGATCATTTGCCTTCTTCTTATATCTTCTTATATCACTGCTGCCCAATATAGGTGCCTGCTTGCTTTAGCTGGGCAGCTGGGATGACCTTCACACCTTGAGTGACCTTGCTGGGAGTATATACTCTTGGCATACACTCATTTACTCATCCTTCCCACGAACATTCCTCCCTGACATGATGAGGGAGCACAGCAGGGCTTGGAGTGGGTGGATAGGTGTCCTTTTGTACTTGCCCACAAAACCCCTTTGATTGTATGATTGCAATTGCCAACTTAACTTTTTTGGCTTCCCTATCACCCCTGCTTACTGGTAGGCTCACTTTGGTTTGCTAACTACCATGGCTGAATTCTCCCAGTATGCTAAGCCAGAAACAAATAAACCACATTGTGGCTTAGTGTGGTGTGGGAACAAAAGCTCTGTTAAAAGTAGGTCTGTGGCTTCATGAATAGTGAGCTTCATTGGTTCCCAGGATTGCCCTAGCCAAGGAGACCAGACTAAAAAAATGATGCACCTTCCTTAGCGATGACAACTTTTGGGTTCTGATACCATCTTGGCCTCCACCTTTATAATACAATTCTATGCATACTTACTCAGAATTAGTCAGGTCAATAGTTCTTATTGCCAAGTAAATGCAAGCAGGCTTTATGACCTTGCCTTTTAGTTATAACTCATTATCATTTCATCATTTGAACAAAAGCACTGGATTTTGCCAATGCCTCTGAATAACAGTCCTGCCTTAGGCTAATGCCTAGAGCAGTATTTCTCAACCTTGGCAACTTTAAGATAGGTGGACTTCAATTGGAGTTGAAGTCCACCCATCTTAAAGTTGCCAAGGTTGAGAAACACTGGTTTAGGACATCTTATAGAAAGCAACTATTTTGTTTCTCTTTTATTCCTTAGCCAAAATAAGATTGCAAGATCAGGTGATTGGTGCCTTACCCCACAAGGCTCAAGACTCATAAGCTTCTCTTATCACTCTGCAAAACAGTACCCAAGTACCATTACTCTTTTTATATGAACAAACTCTATTAATATGATATGCAGTATAAAACCACTGTTTTGTAAGGTTCTTTTTAATGTTAGAGTAAAGGATAGTTTTTATTATGTGATTTTTTTTTTTAGATGCTGGAGTAAGAAGTGAATTTATTTTATATGCATACCTGTACCAAAGAAAGTTGGAAGTTACCTTTTTTCTTTCTGTACTTTCCTTTTTTAAAATTTTCTTTGATTTCTCTGTAGTTTAGTTTTCTCAATTTTTATATATATATATATATATATATATATATATATATATATATAATATAAATATAAAACCATATAATGTTGGTCGTACCCTTGGATGACCTGTAGCAGGAACAGGATGGGAGTAGTGTATCCATCTTTGGTATCATCCACTGATGACCTCTCAGTGGGTTTTGATACCATTGACCATGGTATCTTTTTGGGTTGGCTTGGGGAGTTGGGGGTGGGCAGTGGAGTTTTGCGCTGGTTCATCTTCTTCCTTCAAGACCGGTCCCAATTGGTGTTGATAGAGAGCAAGAAGTCCAGCCTGTGGCTCCTCCTTTGTGGGTGCCGCAGGGTTCGGTACTCTCTCCACTTCTTTTTAACATCTACATGAAATCACTGGCTGAGATCATCCACCACCATGAGATGAGGCATCATCAATATGCAGATAATACCCAATTATACATCTCCATCCTGGGTGATTTGAGTGATGCTGTGACCACCCTTTTGAGGTGCCTGGAGGCTGTGGGGGTCTGGATAAGTAAGACAGAGTGGCTGTGGGTTGGGGGCTCCTGTATCTGGAAGGGGTGGCAGTGCCCCAGACAGACTTGGTGTGGAATCTGGAGGTCCTCCTGGACTCATGACTCCTGCTGGAGGAGCAGGTAGCAGTTGTGGCCAGGAGGGCCTTTGCTCAACTTTGTGTTGTGTGCCAATTACACCTTTCCTGGATTGGGAGGCCCTTTGGTCAGTCATTCATGCCCTAGTTATCTCTCGTATAGACTAATGCAATGTGCTGTACATTGGGCTATACTTGAAGAGTATTTGGAAGCTACAGCTGGTGCAAAATGCAGCAGTGCGGGCTATTTTGGGTGCCCCAAGAATAGCATATGCAGCACCTTTGCTGAGGGAGCTGCATTGAGTGCCAGTTTGCTTCTGGGTCCAATTCAAGGTGTTGGTTAACACCTTTAAAGCCCTACATGGCATGGGACCAGGCTCATCCCCATTACATGAACCCATCCCAACCAGTCAGGCAGAGAAGGTATGTTACGGATCCCATCTACGAAAGAATGTGGACTGGTGGGGCCCAGGAAGAGAGCCTTCTCTGCTGTTGCCCCCACCCAAGGAATACTCTTCCCCCCCAGAGGTGAGGCAGGCCCCCACTCTCCCAGCCTTATGGAAATGGGTGAAGACCTGGCTCTGCCAACTTGCATGGGGTGAGAAGGGATATAACCAATCCTCTGGGTGGCTGGCACCTTGAAGATGGTCCCTGAGTCTAATAACTCCTAGTTAACATCAGTTTCTTAGAAGATATTTATTATTTATATAGGAATCCTGTTGTAATATATTTTAATTATTATTTATTCTGTTTTAATTAATATTTATCCATTTTACTGTAAACCGCCCAGGGTCTCTACAGTGAGATGGGCGGTGATAAATCTGAAATATTAAATAAATAAATAAATAAATAAATAAATGAATGAATGAATGAATGAATGAATGAATGAATGAATGTATGTGAGTTTGGTTGTGACTTACAAGCTTTGCACTAGTTACTTCTCAGTCATTATTTGGTCACTGGGAAAATAGCTTTTATGGGGCCAAACATTGCTTCAGCCCATTTCTAACATTTTGTTGGGTCTATCTCTTCAGGTGTTGAGATGCTAAATTGGTTTAAGGGACAGACATAGAGTATGTATCTATACAGTAGGTAGTAGGCAGTAGCAGTAAAGAGATTTGCACAGTGCACATACAATAGTACAGCACATTGAGTAAAAGAATCACTTTTCATCAAACTCTCCTCTTTTTACAGGATAAAGTTTAAAGATGATAAACAGCTTTTGTTAAATGGGTGGTTTGTGACTGGTCCTGGCCAGAATGATCTCAAAACTCCAACTGTATCTACCAATCTTGAAAAGTTTCTTATCTTTAACCTAGAGATTCTCCAGGTCTTTATCTCTCTCTCCCTCCCTCCCTCTGTAACTTTCTGATATCCACATGCTGTTGGCACACACATAATCACACACATAGCACACTCACACTGAGAAACAAGCCAAGGAAAAGGAAAAAGAAAACAGCCCCCTCCCTCTAACATGATATTGATTTGACATCACATCTACGAATATGCCCTTGTGACCCAGGACAGGTAGACACTATCGTCTTCTGTACTGCCAGTTTTATACAGAACCCCGAAACACCCTAATTACCCCACTTTTGACCAGCAAAACAGGATACAGCAATCAACAGTATAAGCAATATCTACTTTCCGATATCAACCCTGAAATAACAAGGTTGCCAGGTTTTGTGTGGTGGCATGCAAAATCAGGCGAAGGATAATTAAGAGCAATTTAACCTGCCTGAGTATGGATAGCCAGAAATGACTCAGGCTCAACGTTAACCATGGGCTATTTTTTACCTTCTTTTATGCTGTGGTGCGTCTATGCCATGTTAGCTATTACCCTATATTTTTCTTAGGTCTGACAGGGGTCTGTAAGAGAAGTTTATATTTCTTAAATCCCTCTTGGATAATGTTATTGTATTATTTATGAATATATGTGTGTGCATGTGTATATATATATATACAAGTATTTGCATATGTATCTGTGTTGTATTTACATTTTATATTGCTATTTCAAAGTTTAGATTATCAGGATTATTAATTTTAATTTCTTTTCCTTGCTGCATATGTGTAGCCTGAGCAAGTCCTTTAGCATATTTTGATTTAATATTGTCTTTTAGTCAAATTCTCTATCTGTATGTACTTTTCCTAATTATCCTGATATGGTCAACTTAGTTCTGGATATTTTGGATATTTGAGTGCCAATTTCCTTGCTGGTTGATGACCGCAATAAAGTTTGAATGAATTATATTGATTTCCTAATTAACTATTGCATTTGTTCAGCTGATGGAGTGATGGTAATAATAAATAAGATTGAGACTAAATTCCCAATTTTTTAAAGAAATGTAGATTTTGGAATTAGCTTACTGACTTTTAATGTTGTGCTGCATATAATTCTGTTGAATCAAATTTTGATTCCCTTCTCCCATTCCAGTTATCAGAGATTAAATGTTTGCAGTCCTTGTGGCTGCTTTGTTTTCTGTTTGTGTTAATCATTCTTTTTCAACATGTTCTTTTCTTACTTCAGCATCTAATGGCCAGTTATTTACAGCTAACAGAGGATGGCCAACACCTTCTTTTTCCTGCTGTGTGGCCCTATCCATCTCCATGCTTCATGAACTTCTTCACAAAGGTTTTTCACCATGAACCTTTCTATCCTGTCTACGTTTGAAAAGAGACAGCTTAGCCAGTCAACAGTACCATAGCTGGAGACAACCTGTAGTGTCCCCAAGGATGACAGATGGAAAGACCCACAACCACCAGAGACCAAGACGCAGCTGCCCTTTCCCAATCAAGGGGAAAACAGCAGGGGTAAGTCTTCCCAAGTCAAACAGGCTAAGACCTTATCGGGTCAGTACACAGGTGTCCGACTCCCTGCAGAGAAGAACAAGGCTTCTTTTAGATATCCAATAGACGATAGAAGTGTCATCTTTTAAGCAAAAAGGAGCTTCACTTCAGCATCTGTCTTGTTTACTTGCTTCCTGTCTTTCCCACTCCAAAGCTGAACAAATGTTTCCTTGAAACGGGTGCTGATTTCTCTTTATTTGTCCATTTTTAGTCTTCATATATATAATACCCTCCTTTTATTTTTATCCAGTCATTGCCCCTCTTGCTGAACTTGTGAATCATGTGTCCTTTGAAAAGATGGCTATAATTCTTGAAAGGAATAGTTTAAAAGAAATACAATTAATATATGTTAGGCAGAATAGATCTGGGGCTGAAGAAATTGGCAGGTGAGAATTGCCCCTTATCAAACAGGTTATTGCCAGACTTAATAACCTCTCTTCTCACCTTAGCCATTAAATTAGTGTTGTAAAATCTGGATTCTGAAGTTGGAAGTTCTAAACTCAGATGGAAAGAATGATGGGAGCATCATTTTTGTTTTTAAAATTACTTTTTCTTGATGAGATCAGAAAACAAATCTTGAATTAAAAAAAAAAAAAGACAAGGCTGTTCCTTAGGCACTCTGTCTTCTCTTGATCTGTCCTGAGCTTTGATTGCTGTAATAGCCTAGTTTCCAAATTCATATATTTTCCAGAGACACCCTTTAGTTATGAATAAATTGCTAAGATGCACTTATACTTATGCATTTAAGACAAATCATCCTTAAATTGAGAATGTAAGAGTTTCTATTCAGAATAAATTTTAAGGAAAGCATTCATAGTATGCCTCCAACAGGTAAATATGTGCTCTCTATTTAACCTTCTCTTAATCTTTTCACAACTTCCAGTATAAAGGATCACTAAACCTGGTTTAATTGTTCTGGAGCAAATCATAGTACATGAGGTTTTAAAAAGAGATCCCTAGAAAGCTCAGGGATATAGTACATGTGATGTCTAGAAGCCAATAATGCAGCTCATTATATGGGTCTTTATATTATTTATATTTATTCCATATGTTCTCAAATGCTACAGAACCTTTTTTATTTTTTTATTATTAAGATTTAAGAATGTTTAAGGTTGTTAATTAATGGTTAATCAATGCTTAGATTACTAGAGAGACCACGAGTTCAGGGGATTGCTTTTAAGTAAATATTGATGTTTCTATAACCATAATTCTATAATATAAGCATAAGCATAACCATTTTTTTTATACCACCTTTATTATTTTTATAAATAACTCAAGGCGGCGAACGTATCTAATACTCTTTCCTCTTCTTATTTTCCCCACAACAACAACCCTGTGAGGTGAGTTGGGCTGAGACAGAGTGACTGGCCCGAAGGTGGAACTAGAACTCACCATCTCCTACTTTCTAGCCTGGTGCCTTAACCACTAATATGCCTATTACATGCATCCCAAATACCACAGGAGACCATCTTCTCTGACCAGAGTGCATTGATATAATATCACCTTATGTGTACAAGTTGTCTAAAAAGTTGAATCAGCACCTGTCAACTTCATTTTGTTTTTGCTTTTACATAACCATACCTGTTATATAAAGAAATACAAACTTTAGAGCCTCAGGATGCAATCCACAAGAAGTTAGGCATACAAAGCTATGATTTTCATAGTTGTAACATATGGTTGTGAAATATGGACCATCAGAAAGGCTGAGCTAAGAAAAATGGATACCTTTGAATGATGGTGCCAGAAGAAATGATTGAGAATACCTTGGACCATAAGAAGAATAAATCTTTCAGTATTAGATGAAGTAAAATTGCATATCTCACTAGAAACATTAATAATTAAGCTAAAGGTTAAATATTTTGGACTCATAATATGAAGACAAGAGTCTTTAGAGGAGACCCTATTGTTTGAAATAATTGAATGCAATCAAAAGGAAGCTGACATGACTAGATGTTAGCATGGATGATACAAGGATGAACCATGAGCTTACAAAAACTCGAGCAGTTACTAATAGACAATCCTCACAAAATAATGTCCATCAAGTCACAAAGAGTTGAAAGCAACTAAAAACTCCTGTTAATTCCAATAAGATCTATGTTTGTCTATAGGACTGCAGTCTAAATAATTCAGATGAATAAATGGACTTCAACTCATTTTGCACTATTGATTTTACGTGATAGTTGAGTTAGCCTACATTTGAATGTTTTTACTTATTTACTTCCATTACTGAGCTGCTTGTCTAAAAAGATCAAACCAGACATTGGGAATGTTCCAGATGGAAAGTCTCATAGATGAAAGAGAAACCAATGAAATCCTATTTCATATTCTGTTGAATATGAGGTCATCAAAGAACAATTGAAGCAATTCTTGTACACCTTGAAGGATTTGTAGCTAAGAATAATATCATTAATGGAATCTTATGAGAATGGAGATAGCTATCTAGCCTTCCCAACTTGTACTTTGTGAATGAAAGGAGATCCATTATTGCCCTTGGGATTATGTTACTGAGCTTAAATGATGGTGAAAATACAAACTGGACATTCTTGGGATTGATCTAAAAAGATTTTAACCCTCCCAGATTGGGCAGAAATCCCAGGCCTGCAGTTGGCACACACACACACACACACACACACACACACACACATATATATTTCCTCTTCCATCATCTTCTATCTTGCTGATAGGACTTAGTGGCCTTTCCACATGGGTTATCCCTCCCCTGAATTCTTTGGGTTGCTTCTATCCCATTCACAGACAAACTGACAACTTAAATTGAAAGAAAGAGGCTCTTAACCAAATGTGAAACTCTCTGCCCACATTATACATCTAGCTGGTTTCAGTGGTAAAAACATGTGATTGAAAGCAGTGTGGGAGGCAAAACTAAATATTTGTATCTTAGAAGTAAATTCAGTCTGGTGAAAACAAGTTATAAAAGCTAGGAGGAACATCTAAGAGCTATCTTAGCTTCAGTATGAAAATCTGAGCATGAAAACAGGTTGCAGTTTATCCTGGTCACACTGCAATATATTGATATATCAACCCAAATTAGCGAGTTGGAAGGCTTGCAACAAATCCATAGATGTTGCTGTTTTGCAGTTTGCTAACCAGTCTAAGCATTGATTAACCATTTATTAACAACAATAAACATTCTTAAATCTTAATATTAAAAAATATAAAAGGTTCTGTAGCGTTTGAGAGCATACGCAATAAATATAAATAAAATAGAGATCCGTATAATGAGCTGCATTATTGGCTTCTAGACATCACATGCACTATATCCCTGAGCTTTCTAGGGATCTGATTTCAGAACTTCATGCACTATGATTTGCTCCAGAACAGTTATACCAGGTTTAGTGATCCTTGATATTGGAAGATTAAGAGAAATCTTAACTCTATTTAAGTTAAACAGAGAGCACATATTTGCCTGATGGAAGCATACTATGAATGCTTTCCTTAAATTTATTCTAAATGGGATATTATTTATGGTTGTACATATGCACTGCTATGTGGAACCCATGACCAAGTCATACAGATAATCTTCATGAGTAATATCCATGATCCAATTTTAAATGATGTACCCTTTAAAATAAAATGCCATAAAGAGACTCATATGTTCCTGTTGGGACGTCATAGTAATATTACTTTAGATAAAACAAATATACATGTAATTTGCATGAAGAAGTGCACACCATACTAAAAGGTCTGAAATAACTGTTTGATGCAAATGCTATTTTCTAGCCCACTGACTAAGGTTTTAAAAACTATTTAGACAAAGACTTTTTTTGTTGATTTCTGTGCAATTCTTACTTTGTTGGTGTTTTTGGAAGAAG
Source organism: Python bivittatus (assembly GCF_059951505.1). Lineage (NCBI taxonomy): Eukaryota > Metazoa > Chordata > Lepidosauria > Squamata > Pythonidae > Python > Python bivittatus. The sequence continues at coordinate 20,742,036 of NW_028277075.1, read as the reverse complement.
GAAAGTTCACCTGCACATCTCTTTGCGTACTTTTGTACAGTTTCTTGTCCCTGGAGCACTGCTGAAACAAATCCCCATGGTGCTCTCCTACTCTGCTCATCTTGTAATGAACCTGAATCTCTGCTGAGATAAAAGGCTGGTGAGACAGATGGGAGATTGGCTTTATTATAATGATCAGGAAAAAAACCCCTTCAAATTTATTTATTTGATTTTCATGTGTCATCTCTCTGAAGGGGGGGTACATAGCCTTGTCATATGTTCCTGCAATGTCTCGTGAGACTAACCCTAATGATTTTAAGACATAACTCTCTTAGTATGGCATATTAACTTCAGCTAACAAAGTAGAGTAAATTTTAACCCTACGTGCACTTTTCATTGCAGGGTGCATAGACAAGGCTTACAATATAGTCCTTCTGCATTATTTTCATCTATATAGTAGAAATAACATTCCCCAAAACTCAGTCATTTCCCTTTAATGAGTCTCTTTTTGTGTGTTAAAAGTTCTTCATAGAGCCCTCAAATCCAGCAGAATCTTTGCTTTGTTTCAAGCACATGGAATAGGTTGGAATAATATTTTCCAACAAAAATTGATCCAATTGCTCCCACAGAGTTTTCTTTCTGAAAATGAAGGAGCCTGGGATTAAAAATATACCTTAAGAAATCTATTGCTTCCTCCTCCCAGCCCATATTCACATAGAGATAACAAATTCCCATGACATAAAACTGACTCACAAATAACACTTTTTCACAGCTATGGCTTTGCTCTGCCAACATCTTATTATCTTAAGATACATTTGAATGTAGTTTGGGGGAGGGGATAAGACAATAATTTCTCTCAGATTTTGGTTAAACATTCCATGAATGTTCCATGCGAAAGTCCAAACTAAGTGAAATAAAACATATCCAGAGCTGCAAACAGAATTCTTAAAAGATGGAGTGGGACATTAGAAATTACACAAAGTTTTGAGTTTTAAGCTTTGACATACCTGAAATAGCTGAAGAAAGCATTTTCTTTGGTTGATTAGCCAAACCAATTGCTCACACTTCTAATCTTATTGAAGTTTGTGCAATTTGCATTTTTTTCTTAATGATTTTGGTATATAACCCAGGATTTATGCTAATGACAAGGACCTGCACCATGTAAATCATTACTGCTATTAGAATTTATCTTACAGCATGAACATGCAGTACTTATCCTGTTGCACTTTCATTTTATTAGAAAAGTTTGCAGAGTTAGAAGTCATTTGAAGTAATTTAATTCTTAAATGTTAATTAAAAATGCAATGAGTAATAGATTTTTGCCTTAGCACAGGCATAGCTCTAGTGCGTCTTTCAACAATATGAATTGAAAATGCAGTATGATTGGCCAAGTGAATTCATATTTTGGGAGAGGTCATGGCATGCAGTCTGCTTTCTAATCAACATTATTTCATGCCCCTTTAACACAAGAGGCAAGTATCAAAATGACTTTCAATAAGAGTAAATGTTTAAGCTGTGCTATAAGAGGAATAACCGCAGTCAAAATGATTCCTTTGTGAATTAATGGCCAACTGGGATTAATGGTCATTGGTTTCACCTCAGGCTCTCAATTAAACCCTAAACCTTAGTATTTCTTAATTGACTTTAGTTTTAACTTTTTAAAACAGCCTGACTTGAATCTTCTATCAGTAGCATAGTCAAGGGTGCAATAATAGTAATACATCAAAGTTGAAAACAACCAAAGGATGTAATAGAGGGGGTTAGACAGAATTGAAGAGGGTCTCTTCATGGCTAGTAGTATTGATAGCTATTACCCCCAGAATCAAAGGCAGTACTTCTTGAATAGCAGTTACCAGAAAAGCAAAGGTGGATGGAAGCTAAGGCTCTCTTGGGAGCTTCCCTGATGCAACTGGTCCAGTTGTGGGACTAAATGGAACTTTGGCCTATCCTACACCAGTACTAAAATGAATGGCTTAAGCACATTTGTTTGAATATGTGATTTGCTGCACCGCTTCAATGACATTTGACTAAAGCTGCAATTGTATACACAGTTATTATGGAGTGAGCTCCACTGCATTCAGAAATTGTGAGCATATGTTAGAATCACAGAGTTGGAAAGTACCTTAGTGACCATCTAGTCAATCCTCTGCTCAGTTCAGGATCCAGTACAGCATCTCTGACAGGTGGTCTCCAGTCTCTAAAGAACTATAGAGAAGGAGAACTCTCCACATCATGTAGCAGCCTGTTCTGCTGGCTGAGAGGTCATACATTCAGGTTATACATTCAGCTCTCTTTTCAGCTAGCTCCAATTTGTCACTGCCCAATTTGTCACTGTCCAGGACAAAATATTCCAAATGGTTTCTGACCAGACAGAGTAGAGGGAATAAATATTTATACAAATATTATTTCACAACATCAAATATTATTTCACAACATGAAGACCAATTAAAAGAAATAGTCAGGGCTCTTTATAGATTCTCTAGCAGCATAAAACCAGAGAACAACTACTGGATTCCACTAACATCCTGGCCCTGGTGCCTGGGGGAAGAGCCAGATCTTCAAGATCTTCTGGAATACCAGCAGGGTTGGGGCTATCTGAATCTCTATTCCATAGGGCAGGTGCTGTGACAGAAAAGGCATGTCTCTTGGATCCTGCTAAGTGTTGTTGCTTCACAGATGGGACCCAGAAGCATGGTCACCTTGCCAAATCTGATGAGACAGGCTGAAATCACTGGAGATAAGTGGTGCTGCAAATAATTGGGCCATGTGCTATACAGGGTTTTAAAGGGGACAACCAGGACCTTCAATTGTACCTAAAAGTCTACTGGAAGCCAGTGCAGCTTCTGTAGCAGTGGTGTTACATGGGCATACTGTGATGTGCCCAAAACTGCATGCGCCATCCCATTCTGGACCAGCTGAAACTTCCCAATGCTTTTTTAGGGAGTCCCACATACAGTGCATTGCAATATCCCAACTGGGAAGTGACTAAGACGAATTTCTTCTTATCATCTGGACTCTGTGCTCCTGCTAATGCACCCCAAGATCTGCAAACCTGATAGGCATCCCTTCTATTCTCTCATTCAAGTCATTGATAAAAAGGTTGAATAGCACAGGACCTAGCACAGAGCCTGGGGCACTCCATTTGATTCTTTCTTCCAAGCTGAAATGGAGCCATTAATGAATATTTTTGGGTCATTCAGCCAACTTTGGAGCCATTGATGAAATGGAGCCATTAATGAAAGTGGTCATTCAGCCAACTTTGAATCCAACGGTATCTTCCAGCTCACGTATTACAATTTATGAAAGAGAATATCATGAGACTCTCTGTTGAAGCCTTTGCTAAGATCCAGATACATGATATCTTCAGCATTCTCATGACCACTCAATTAATCACTCTATGAAAGAAAGAAATAAGCTTACTCTGGTACAATTTGTGACTAATTCATTCTGGTCTCTGTTAATTGTAGCGTGCCTATCCAATAATCTGTTTGAAGACCTTTCTCAGTATAGACACTGAACCCTCCTGCTTCCTCTTTCTGAAGATAGGGATGGCATATGCTCTCATCCAGGAGTTCTCAAAGATGACCCAGAGTGCTGCTAAAATCAGCTCTCCTAGCCCACAGATTATAATCTATCTGGCCCTGGAAACCTGAATTTGTTTGAATTAGCTAAATTCTCTGTTGCCTTCTCCTTGTCTATTCTAAGCTAGAGTTCCCTCATTCTCCCAGTGATATAACAACACCCCCCCCCCCACACACACATATATGTATATATAAAGATTGTTTCTATCCCACCTTTATTATATTTATAAGTAACTCAAGGTGGCAAACATACCTAATACTACTCCCTCCTCCTATTTTCCCCACCACAAAACCCTGTTTTGAACTGGGCTGAGAGAAAGTGACTGCCCCAAAGTCACCCAGTGGCTTTCATGCCTAAGGCAGGACTAGAACTCACTTTCTCCTGCTTTTTACCCTGGAGCCTTAACCACTAGACCAAACTGGGTCTTTTATTCTCTTGGCTTTCCTTTTTTTCCCCATTGTACTCAAAGAACCCTTGTTGTTTGCTTGTTTTTGGTATTTCTTGCAATCTTCATTCTTAGTTCGTTCTTAACTTCAGCTTCTCTTACAGAGTTCCTATAGTTTCTGGAGATTACATTGTATTCTTCTTTGGTTATATTCCCCTCTTCAGGTTTCCTTAGTAACTCTAAGCAGTGGTCTTCCAAGTCACTCAATAATTTAAAACTTTAAAAAGCCTGCTCCCAGGTCTCAATATTCTGTATCTGAAGAACAAGCATTTGGTCACTTATTTTAACTCTGTATATTTAGCAGTCCTTGGAGATGCAGCCAAGAAGTCCCATTCTAAGTATACACTCTGTTCACTGAACACAAAACTTCTGGCTAGCAGGCCTGTGCCAGCCTTTGACTGTACTTTCTTAAATTGGTCAGTTAATAAGCAAGCAGATTTTACACAAGAGTTGCAGCGTTGCTTATTATGCAAGTATTATGCTTACTGATGTTAATTAATAATGTTTATTTCATAGTGAAGATGCATGTTTAGAACATTAAGAGTTTGGCTACTGGATTCTGTATACATTTAGTAAAGAAACATCTGGGAAGCCACGTACTCGATAACACTCCCAAATAGGTTTGCCTTGAGGCAGGCATTTCAACGTGTGTCTCTAAAAACTGACATTTGAAATTCTCTTTGATACTACTTACAAGATATTGTATGTACAGACTTGCTTAAAATGATAGGAGAGCTTTCTTTTTAACTGCCTTTAAATAAAATGATCCACATGATGCCTTTCCAAATTAAGAAAGGGATTTCCAAATTATTGGTTTCATGTTGTTAGGATTTCATCCAAAATTCTTGGCTAAACCGATTCAATTAAAATGGTAAAATGAGGTTCTTCCTCTAATATAGTAAAGTTTGGGGTGGGAATGTGTTGAATTACTTTGATCAGATTTTGGAATAATTTTACTGGATTACTATTGTACTAAAGGCATAATTTATAGCAGCTGACATAAGCTGATCTTTGTATAAGAGCCGTATATTTAACAATAGCAGGAAAATAAAAAAATGTCAGAGGAACTAAATCTGCTCTATTTATTATTTAGTTCATAAATGCATCTTATTTAATCTTTTGAATCCTGGCATGCTCTAAATAGTAAGTGTTCAAATAATATTTAGTATACACAGGAGAGAAAGCTCGGAGTAATACTTCTGACCTGTGATTTTTTTTTTTAACGGTGACCTCTCCATAACCCCAAATGGCCTACATGGAGTGTACTCTAGGATCTAGTACTTAGCAAGTCTGCCAAGTACCAAGTATGTGATGCATTTTTTTGTCTGCAAGGTAGTTTTGGTCTTGTAGTGCAACTTTAAAATTAATTTAAAAATTGATATTAGTCTGTTCACTGTCCACTTATGAACAAGTCCACTGGAAATGAGAATCAGTAATATAAATGATGGCAACTTTAAAATATTCCATACAAACTGACTTTCCTCAAATCTGGCCTTCCCAATCTGACACCTTTTAGGTAGGTTGGAATTTTATCTCCCAGAATTCCATTGGCCTAACTTTGCTAGGGTTTAATTTTAATACTGTGTTTAATTTTTTTTTGTTTACCATGTTGTTTGAACCCAACCTTTGTAGTTTGTAAACTTCTGCTTATAGTTTAGTGTGTTGGGTAGGTCAACTGAAACTATAGTAAAGCATACTGTGTGAACGGGCAATGCATTACTAGAACATACTGAATTATCCTGAATTTTAAGAGGATATCTTAAATTTGCTACTTAGGTTCTCTGACCTACAGGTTTCAGCCATCCAAATCTCTGTTTTTTGTGAACATTCCTTCCAAGTCTTAGTTTTTTATGTACTGTTTATCGCTAGATTTGCTTTTCTGTCTATACTTCTACAATCCATAGTTTTTCCAATTCTCTGTTTTTCAGGCAATTACCTACTTTGTCCACTTTTGTGGCTTTATAAACTCTAGGCCTACTTCCCAGGCAATCATTTCTCTCCTATTCCCAAGGCTTTAGGCATTTTTGATCTACATTGCATGCTAAGTTCTTGTAGATCCAAGAACTAATCATCTGGGATGTTTGATTACTACAAGGCAAATTTCTTGCCTTTGTTTCCAAATGTGTTCCAAAGGAGAAGAGTACCTGTAGAACATTGCTGTTCAAACCATTCATATCTGAGACAATGTAAACAGTAAAGTCTTGTTATTACAGACTGAGACTTTATTCCAAGATCAAGTTACTGTTTGTGTAAAAACTTCCTGGATCCATAAATGCTCCATCTGTTGCTATTGATGGGATTGTCCTTCCTCTGAAAGAGCTGGCATGTAATCATGTGATTCTCCTGGACTCATAGCTCTTGCTATAGGAGTAGGCAAAAGCAGTGTTCAGAAGAGCTTTTGGTCAGGTTCAGGTGCTGTGCCAGGTTCAACCTTTCCTGGACTAGGAGTACCTGAAGACAGTGACTCATGCCCTTGTCATCTCTTGGTTAAACTATTACAATTCCCTTAATGTGGGGCTGCCCTTGATGGGCCAGAGCACAGAATGCAGTTGACTGTTGACTGGCATCAGCTGCTTGGTAGGGCAACACCTATCCTTTGGAAGCTTCATTGGTTATTAGTAGGTTTCCTGCCCAGTTGAAGATATTGGTCATTACCTATAAAGCCTTTTGGCCTTGCAAAATTCAGGAACTTCTCCTTCAGGTAGAGTCTGCCTGCCCTATGTGCTCTAACTAGGAAAGATTGCTTCAGATGCCTACTTCTCAGGATATCAGAGGGAAAGAGACTTAAAATGAAACAGCTTATGTCACCTAGAATCTAGTGAATCAGGCAGCAAATGTGTGAAAGTTTATGGTATTTGTAAGAGCAGATGCTTGGTAGGTCTGTATGAGAACATCATTCACATTTCTGTTTTCTGGCTTAGCATAATTCATTTGCATGCTCCACAGAACATTCTCTCCATAAAATATTATTTGGTTGTAATGTTAAATGGCATGATTACAGCATTGTAAAAAAAAATGCCGTAGTCTTTTTTTAATCTTTAGACTTGATGTTTTATAAAGAAAAAAAATGCACACAATACATAGTTTACAATATGGAAGACAATTTGAAATATTTGAAATCATTTGGAAGTTGCTAAATGTGTGAAACTAGAATGAGTACAATTCAATAGCCTTTATGACTTATTTTTTGACTTTATATAGACTCTTCTAATTTTTTAAGAGTCTATATAAAGTCAGAAAGCTACGGTTACATAGATTTTGAACTCACTATACTATGTAAATTCCAAATTATGAGCACCTCATTTTATTTATCTTTCCAAAATAAATTTAATATTAAATCTCCAAAAATCTCAAGATTATATGAGGCTTGAGAAGGATTTTCAACATCTTTGTAGATAAATTTGATTTCACTTATTTTAGTGAGAAGGGCTTAGGAAAAATACTGGGCCATCATGTAGACTGCTGTTACAGCTTTCACAAAACAAAATGTAGTTGTACCACTTCAAGCAAATTCAATTTTATCTTTAAAGCCTTTTCAGTTTTCTATAAGAACAATGCAGCAAGGCTGTTTCATTTCCCCCCATTTGCATGCCATTAACAACAACCCAAATGTTGCTTTTTTTGCTTCTTTAGTAAAGTACACACTGTAGATTTCTTCTGCCATTTTTAAGTGCAAGCAAGCCAACCAGCCTGTTGCATCATGTTGAATACAAATGACTTACTGACTTACAGCTGTTTGAAATAAGGTCCTGATGAAAAGTTTGATCTTCCAAAGAAACGGCAAAAATTGCAGGGTCATATTTGCCAAATAGCCAAGATATAGCAATGCAGTATTTCTGGGTGGGAAAGGAGCAAGAGAGCTGTTTATTTTAATAAAAGACAGAGAAGGATTATTCCTTTTTTTAAAGCAAAAATATTTATTTGAAAGAATTGGTGTCTGGAAAAACTCAGCAACTCACAACTAGGCAGAATGATCTAATGGATATATAAAGGCATGAAGTATTTAACAAAATATCCATGGTTGCCATAATGCTCACAGACACCTCCTTTGGTATTCACCAAGAGCCCTGTTTTTCTTGGCAACTTTTTGAAAATAGGATTTTTTTTTTTAAGGGTAAGAAAATAATTGTAAGAAACATGCTAGGTAGTTGGAAATGCTCTAAAGTGAAGTGGTAGCCTCTAATTTCCCTTCTTTCCCTCTGAACATTCTGGACTCCATGTTGACATGCACATGTTTGGATAAGTGTGAAATATGTGTATGAAAAAGGAAGGACATAAGAAGAGTGATTCCAGATGAAATGGAAACATGTCTTGAAAGATGATCCTTGAATGGGGTGTGGGTGGGGAGAAAACAGAAGGAGAAAGGAAACGATAGGAAGAAGGAAGTGGAAGAGCAAGCGAGTGAGAGAAATTTGGGATTCAGAATCTCACTTTGCCTAGATTCAGGTTGTTGAGAGAGTTATATTTTGGCCACATCAGTTTAATTTCTATAAAATGGATGTCTTCTGTTATATCTAAGTTAGAGGGCATGTTATGAATGAGTACTGTCCCTCAAATATTTTATTTGAATTCTAAATGTGCCACTAGTAGAAAGGGTGAATTTAGTATGTGAACCAGAGATATGAATACATGACCTACAGTACATACCAATCTAGAGATTAAAATGAATTCTACATAGAATTCCTGATAGGAATGAATGTGGCTATTCTGCTTCAAGTAATCCTGTGTAGGATGGAAAAACAGCAACATACTCTTTACAGAGCCTGGAATTGCTATAAGCTCACGAAGAATTTTAAATATATAGAAGGGAATTCTAGTTTCCCCTATAAAGTCATAAAAGTAAGTGTGAGCCCCATCATCAAAGGATTTTAAAGAAAAAATGGACTGAAGAGTTATTGGATTGGAAACCTTTCCCCCAAAGCAGCTATAACATGTAATCCTGGTCTGCTAATCCTTGCTATCTGAACCAACTAGCTAAACCTGAATGTATGTCCTTTTTGTTATAGTTTTCTATGCTTATGAACATGACCTTTAACATGTGGATTATAAATGCAAGGTACAGAGCTCTGGTTCTTAGCCATGTCCGCAACATGTTGTCTAAAGAAATCCTTTGCCTTAATTTTGTTCTGAAAAATCTCTTTGGAATACAGTTTGCCAGGAATACAGATTGCCAAGGCTCAAACAATGACCTACTTTATTTTGCTCTAAAACATCAGCATTAAAATGTCCATTACATCTGATACAATCCATAAACATGTCTAAGTTTTAATTTCAAGATCTGATACACATAGTTTTTTTTTTTTAAAGATAAAAGCATTTCTACAATTTTAAGTTTTCACTTTTAACAACACTAGATTAGGTAACATATATACCAGTAATTAAAATTATTGTAAAAGTGTCAACTGTCTGGCTGTATGCCCCAAAAGCCAGGAAGTTCAGACTTAGAACAATGCACTGCTGGGTGACATGCTTTTCTACCCTCTTTTGGCACAAAATGAGCCTGGGAAAATGGAGATTTGACATTAATTACATCTGCATTAGCAAGATTTTTAACATTTACCAGGAAAAGATTTTGGGACTGAAGACGTTTTCTGTTTTTAAGGTGACTTTGCAATAGGGAGGAAAACTGAAAACCACACCTTTTGACCTCTACATTTCTTCTTTTGTTCAAAGTGCAAAGAGAAGCCATCCGGAAGGAAGAAAGATTACAGCTATCTATAAACTGTTTGACAGAGGCAGAAATGCTGATAATGTTTGGGCTGTGTCTGTATTTTTTGGCTGCTTGCATCAGCAGGGGGTTGAAGTAAAACAGAGACTCTTGACGTGTTTGTCTAAAGTGGTGGTAGGGTGATCCCAGGCAGTAAGAGTTCAGCTGAAGTTCAGGACAGATGTTGCCAGTAGTTTATACTTCAGGAAAGTAAAATTGCTTCCGGATTTGCCTTTTCCACCCTCATGGCTGAGCCATGCTGCCTCAAAGAACAGCAATGTCGGTAGGGAAGCAGTCTTTGAGCAAGATACCCCGATTACGATGACAGTCTAGTTCCTCGATAAAGCCATACCAATAGATCACTAACCCGGGACCAAATCTGCATTGAAAACAAAAGACCAGACATAATTATGCATAATAGGAATCACATCTATCATCTGCAAAGGTTTAGAATTATAAATTTTAGGGAAACACAGAAAAATAGTGGAGTACTTTATAGAGATATGAATATTAAACTCTCACTCTACCTTTAATGGAAGGCCAATTTTTAATCTCAATTTTTTGCCTTTTCTTGCCTAATGATGATAGATTAATAAGAATCTTAATCATATTTAATTACTACAGTAGTTATAGAGGGCTCATTTGTTTCAGATAGCATTTCAGGATTAAAATAATGGGGTTCCAAAAGGGGAAAAAAAGTTGTTTGCTCTTTAATATACATACTGAAAGTCAGCAGAAGGACCTATCAAGGCAAATTATTGCTTGTTCTAGGTGTCTCCTTACTGTGTGGAAGCAACTGCTCAGATCACCATCAGGCAATTGCAGACATGGCTTCTTTTGCCCATGAGGAAGTTCAGGCCCTCAGGAGTAATCACGATCAATCAATGTGTACAGCTAGATGTTTTGCACATCAGTTTCACCTTTTTCCTATTGAGAGCACTTAATTAGAGGGAAGCCATACTTTTGGTGTAGTGTTGCAAGAATTTTACAGCGAAATCATAAATTATGGATGCTCGGTTTGTAAAAGGATGTCTAAAAACACAGCAGCTTTCTATAATCTAATGTCATGGCAGGGTGTACGACTTGAAGCCAAAAACCTCTTTTTTTCATTCTGTGATTTACTGTATAGCCTAGGTAACCTGCCAAAAACAACAGCAACAGTATAGGAGGAGCTGTTAAGAGATCATATATACAAGTTCAATGTTATGTCATGTAATAGTCTGCACACAATGCTGTAGTCAGCCAATATGGTAGCCAGCTTTTGTTAATGTTTTAACTATAATGGAAATGTCTCAAGGGAGCAACAGTCATTTCAGTGCTCAATAAGTTGATAATGCAACTATTCAAAACTGTGGGCAACATCAGACATTGTTGTTTCAAGGCAAAAATGGAAAGAACTTGCCCCAAGTGCAGAATGACTAGCGAACACGTATTTCAAAAAGGACAACGCCTAGTTGGCTCCCTTGATTGTTTTGATTGGGTCTTCCTGCGATCCCAATGTTTAATTTTGCCATTTGGGGATTCACAGATATTACCTTCTAATGTTTTCAGCAGCAGTTGCCTGTGCCCGGTGCTGACACCACATCTTTCATTCGGAAAACCTCGGGTGTTTTAGAAAGACAGGTGCTAAATAAAGACTAGCGTTGTAGATTTAGCTGTACTAAATAATTCTTTCTAAATGTTCACTGGCAGTAAGGCCAGATTACAGTTGTCTTCAATCAATTTGTGTCAAGGAGAAGTCAAGAGTGCCTTCTCCTCCACTTGTTCTTTGAATGGGTTGCCACTGGATTGTAGTGTATTGCAGCATAACAAAATAGGGATGTTCACTAGAGAATTGGACTTTGGCTATGGATTGGATGTTTTGCTAAAACAGCTGAATATGGCTTCATGTGGAAAAACTCTACACAAATACAAGCTTGCTGCATTAAGATTGCCACCATATTTCAATTTTAGAAAAAGTAGATGCTCTAAAAAGTATATGAAATGTGCAATGTGTTGTGTGGTGTGCAAATTTTATTTTGGCTTTACTATAGCAATAAGTGAATGAGTTATTAAATTAGTTATGGTTCTTTTGGTTACTCGCACCAGAACTAACTGGGCCTGGAGTCATGTTAAAACCAAAAGTTTACCTTCTAAATCAGTACTTACAAGTCTCTATTACCCAATAATTGGACATATTATGTGAAGACCTAGCTCTCTGGAGATGTTTATAAAGGTGGGAAAAGTAGAAGGAAAGAGAAGAAGATGTTCACCAGCAGCAAGGTGGATGTATTTAGATATAGCAACAATGGATACACTATTAGAAGACTTAAAGGACCAGGTTGGGGCCAGATCATCCATAAGAAAAGCTATGTGGTTGTTACAAATTGATGCTGACTTGATGTCACATAATCTATCAATTACTCAGGAGGTATCTGCTATTAGAAATAATAATACCCCATCCCCACTGATATAGCAAATCAGCATTTGCTTCTGAGCAAATGTGCTGAGCGCAACCTGTGCATCACTAACACGATGTTCAGACTTGCAAACAAGTACAAAACTATCTGAGTGCATTCCAGGTCCAACACTGGCACCTACTTGGCTATGTCATAGTATGTCAGCACAACCTTAAACACGTCACCCTCACCCGAGCCATGTGAGGTGCTGAGTGCTGGACAGATCACAGGCTGGTCTGGTCAATCCTCAACCTGCACATAGCCCCTTTACATCATAAGCAGCCAAGGACTGTCAGAAATTCATTCAACATTGGCAGACTGTAAGACCCAGGCCAAGTCCAACATTTCCAAGATGTACTTAATGAAAAACTGTCCAGCAATTTACCCTTGTAGGAACCTGTTCTGAAAAGTGGACGCAGTTTAAAGATGTCATCACACAGACTGCAACAACTGTACTTGGACTAAAAACCTGGGTGCATCAAGTCTGGTTTGATGAAAACCATGAGACCATTTCAGCAGCCCTCCAGGCCAAGAACAAGGCATATGCCGACTGGCAGAACGATGCAGCATCTGTCTCAAAGAAAGACAAGTTTAAGTACCTGCAGTCCAAAGCAGAGACAGAACTGCAAGAAATGCAGGATGAGTAGTGGCAGAGAAAGACTAAGCAGGTGGAATGCTATGCAGACATGCATGCCACCAGAGAGTTCTTCAGCACCATAAAGTCATTTTATGGTCCTTCTAAATCAGAATGCTCCCTCCTACTGTCATCTGACGGGTCGAGCCTGATCAAAGACCAAGAAGGACTGAAAAACTGCTGGACTGAACACTTTTCCAACCCACTCAAGAGGCTGTCCACAGGTGATCATGATGTCTTACAGATTTCTCAGCTGCCAGTCTTGGATGCCCTAGACCTGCCTCCCTCTACTGATGAGATCAAGAAAGTGATCTCACAGATGACCTCAAATAAAGCAACAGGACAGGACAAAGCACTAGACCCAAACACCTTACAGGCATTCCAAGACATCTTGGAAGACATTTGGTCCACAGAGGAGATGCCTGATGACTTCTGCGATGCCCTCATTGTGGCTCTCTACAAAATAAGGGAAGCAAATCAGACTGCAGAAACTACAGGGGCATCTCACCGCTGTCCATTGTTACCTGACGTACATTCCCTCCTTCAGCCCTGGACCCCACATGACAACATGCAAGCAAAGAAGAGATTGAACAGGATTGGGGCTAGCACACAACCCTGTATTACGCCATTGGAAATGGCAAATGTAGGCAAGATCTTTGCCCGCATTCTCCTGAACAGACTTGTCACTGTCTAGGAAAGGAACCTCCCAGAGGCGCAGTGTGGCTTTCGGCCAGAACGGAGTACAGCAGACATGATATTTGCACTGAGGCAAGTCCAGGAGAAGTGCATTGATCAGAACAAGCCTCTTTATCTTCATTGACCCGACAAAGGCATTTGACACTGTAAACAGGGATGCAGCAAAGGCAACTAGAAGCTGCAGCTGCTGACAGAACCCACTGGTGAGCCCTGTGCTTTGAAGCCTCCACCAACTTTGAAGACAGGCCCTGCCAAAAACTCTTAGAAAACTGCTGTGTGGCATCACAGAATAACCACAGTTAATACAACAATAGACTTCCAGTGCCCCCATTGTGCTAGACTCTGCACTTCCAGACTGGGATTGCAGAGCCACCTCCATGTCCACAGATGAACTGCACAATAGCATGTCTTTTTCGAACCTGAAGGACTACATACATTCGCTACATAAAATTAAAACTTTCTCTGCCAGTACATCAGTGGTCATTGTACAAAATCAAAAGTCTTTGCAACATACATGATTTTAATTCTCTCTCTCTTACCAAAATCTCTCTCACAATGGAAGGAAACACACACAGAGGCACATACACACAGAGCAGGCCTAAACCAATCTAATCCTTGGATATTTTCTTTTAGCACCCTTATCCAGTGTTTTTCAAGTTATATACTTGCTGACCACTCTCCACTTTCATCCCCTAATTTGGAGGCAGATGGGATGATCGTCTTTTCCAGAGATTACAAGTGGGAAACACTATGACTGATTCCCGTAGAAGGCTGCCTGCTCCATCCTGAAATGACTGGGATTGGATTTCCAGTCCTGGCCATTTGGAGATAACCTTTTATTCCAAATGGAAGAGATATCTGGGATATCCAGTTATGTGGCAATTCTCTGTCTACAGGAAGATGGGAATATTAGAGTATTTCAGTGGAGGTTGTGTTGGGATACTTGAATGGATCATGGGTGGGATTAATGTGTCATACAAACACCTAAACCTAATTGCCCTGGTTTTATTTGGGGCAAAAGTGCCTTCCCCCCAGTCAGCCATGTTGTGGGTTGATATGTGATGGAAGGTGTCCCTGGAATGGAAGATGTACTAATCAGGCAGTTAGAATTAATGGCAAATGTTAAGCTTCTGTGTGAATCAGAGCTTGCAACATTGTGGCTTTTCTTCTCTAGTTTTTTTTTTTTCCTCTTTCCCTTCAGTGCTCATTGCTGACCAATGAGGAAGGGACTGATGATGTCATGTAGCCTGGCCAGTACACTCCTGGTGCAAAAGCTCATGAGATACCAGACACTTTCAGGTGTTAAGTGGGCAACTGCATTTCCCAAAGGTTGATTTTTGACCAAGCTAATGGGGCTGTGCACTAAGAGAACTATTAGAAAGGAGATGTGATTGGCTTAACGGGTGACTAGGTTAGGTATGATGTCCAAACATGGGCAGATTGTGGTACTGTTTTATTACAAAGAGGAGCAAACTTTTGGTGGCTAGGAGCCACATTTAACTTTCTTTGGGAAAGTGAGGCCCAAGCTGATGGGACAATGATGAAAGTGGCTGGGGCTACATAACACACATATGCAAGGGCCCCTGCCCCCTCCCATTTTTTTTTGGGGTGGGGGAGAACAGGAAGTTTTACTTGTCTTCTTCAAAAAAAACACTGTGAAATTTAGGACTTACACTCAACTTTTCACATATTTCCTAATCAAAAAGGTAGTGCACTGTGCTGCAAATTTTTAGCAATTGTTGTTAGAGGCTCTGGGATCCACAAAAAGTGGTTTTGGAGTGTATGAAACCTTGAGATCTCAGACTACCCTTCCCTGCTTCATTATACTGTGAGAGAAATCAAAGACTCGGATGACTTGGAGGCCCATGATCTGTTCTCCCAGCATAACAGGTTATGCCAAGGAGAGCATAAAAGCAAAGTCTCAAACACTGATGTACTTATTAATTGCAAAAAACTCAGTGCAAGCAAAGTGCAACAAAATATCCATTTTGAGAGCTTTTAATGGTCTTCTCTACATTCACAAAAGAACTTCTGCTAGTACTTCTGGTGTGAAGTGGAACAGCCAAGTCAGAGCAGCTTGGTTTTAGAGTTGAGACATTGCCTTGAATTTAATCACTCCTTTGATTCAATTTGAGGTGGTTTAGCAAAGGGAAGTGGCATTCCGGTTTGCACAGGCTTAGTAAAGGTTAAGCATTTTTCTGTGAATTCAGCAAGAAGCACTAATGCTGTACCTTAATCTTATGGGTATGGCACCACATATTGGTGGTGATGATAATTATACATGTAAGTGGATTGATATTGAGTGGGTCCATTCTTAGTATCTCTCCTTCTCTCTGTAATTCTGACACTAGCAAAAACCAGCAAATTTTCACATTGCATTGCATAGGGTTACCTGATCTGTGCTGCAAGAATCCGAATGACTATTAGATGGCACTAAAGAAATTAATGTCTGTATCACATTGCTGCCTTACAGTGTTGACTGGATTATATATTGGCTTTTTAATTGTAAATCACCCAGAGTCCTTTAGGAGTTACAGCCCAGGTTAAGTACCCCTAGCATTGTATCTGCTTCGGTGGAAAATTTTTTGCAGGTAAGTATTTTCTCTTCCCCAAAGGAAATTAATGCAAATAAACTATTGCATTTCTGAATCTATTCAGCTTTGGTTTAATTTTAAATTGTTCCATTAACAATACAATATTTTTAGCACATTGGTTGGCTCATGATACCAATTTGAATATAGAAACATGTTTTATTAATAAGTTCTCATTGTTCAAATTTTCTCTGGTTATTATGAGAAGCAACTTCCTCAAACTTCTTCCTTTCTCATTTATAAGAGGAGACCATATTCTTCTGATTTATCCATAATTCTCATATGTTTAAACTTGACAAACTATGGTTTATTCCAATTGTGGATAGTTAGTAAGCCAGGTTATCATGAATTCTTTCTGTTTTATTTGATTAGTACAAATGATCATGCATTGATTTCAAAAGCATGGAGAATAGCGGTCAATTTAGAAACTAAACTGTTTAAAACTTCTGTTATGCTTATGGTAGGAAGAGACCAATGTCCAAGCCTGTTCTTATAACCATAACTACAGTTTGTTAATAGCTCTGAAACTGGCTATTATGTCAATTGTAGGTCTGTCTTTTAGTCAGTGACATTATTCCCTAACTACTACACGGATTGCTTCTCTTCATAATATACATAGATTGATAGATTGATAGACAGACACACAGACAGACAGACAGACAGACATGCATGTGCGCACACATGCACACACACACACGTTCCTGTAAATTAAAGTTAGCACATGTACCACGTGCATACAACTCCTGTTCTAATTCATTGTTCAAAAAGACTTAAGCGAAGTACTTAAAACCAAAATTAACTTGTTGGCACATTTAGCATTTGGCACTGACTATCAGGAACTCCTGCTGCTAAGCACTAATTTCTCTCTCATTAGCTCACAGAGTCGGAAAATCACAAACAATGCCAGTAGTTAATTATTACTGCTTTAATTTGAAAAGTCATTTAACCTTTTTTCCCCTTTTGTGTCAACGGGAAGCAGTAAAGAGGTCAAAGATAGAAGCAAGAACCTCCCTTCTAAATTTGAATCTCAACCCCATTTTTCATAGATGCATAGATGTGATATGTGAAGAATCCAACTCAGTCTCTAAATTACAGAGTAAGTGTTGAAAATGTATTTATAGATTAACGCTTCTGTTTCACAATTTGGTGACTAACCTTTCTTTTGTTAGCACTTTAAAAAAAAGTTAGTTGTAGAGAGAGGCAAGAACTAAAAATGCACAAACTGTTGCTCAGAATTTTTTTTTTTAATTATTAACTCTGGAGTGAATTAATATCAGAATCAGAATCAATACAAACAGGAATGCAGTAACACTTTCCTATTCATATTTGCCAACAAATGAGAAGCATATTGTTTCTAATACCTGATGATTTAATGTACAGTCCTCACAACAAATAACCATCACTCTGTCCTTTACTAACAAGCAGAATTTTTATTTTTGCTGACATTTTCACAGTTTGCTTCGCTGGATCATCCCAGGTTCTAGAACAAAACTGGAGAACCAACAACCCTTTTGCACACCATTTGCAGCCTTCTAGCACCTTGAAATCCCATGTGATGAAATCACTGAATTTCAGCAGTGCAATTTTGGACTTGTTTTGGGCAAATTGAAAGGGTGAGAATGCAAGCAGCTTGCTTCCTGGAAAAAGAAAGAAAAAATAATATATTTTTCAGAGAGGAGTTGGTCTAGCCCCATGCAAATTTTGGCTGCCCTCTTCTGCATTTCTTCTGGCTCTGTATAAATACAATATAATAAATTACATAATAAAGAGTAGAAGGAGAAAACTTGTATCACCCATATGCTTGATAATTCTCAGAAAATTATAATAGATACTAATGTAATTAGAAAGCTGAACTAAGTATAAAGAAATCTAGGTTCAAATTCCCATAAAATGTGTTGGATGACATTGGGTGGGCAATAAATCCCTCATAAACTGACCTATGACATAGGATTGTTATGAGGATAACCAGGGAGTGGAGTACCGTATACATTATCTTTAGGACCTACCGGAAAGATTCAATATACATGTAACTAAAATTAATAATCGGATCCTTTGCTATCCTAAGCTTTCTAATCCTTGATAGGGAGTTCTGGTAGGCCACGAAGTTCCTAAATGGCCTGAAAAAGCCCATTCACTCAAATACCCTGATAACATTAGCGATACTGACCTTTCATTTCAAAAATATATTCAATGCACCCAGAATGTTTTCATTCAATGGAAAATATGAACAGCATACTTTATAGGAATATTCAAGAAGAAAAAAGTACTGCACTCTCAAACTTAGAAAGTATTAGATCATGTCTTTCCCACATTCATGTTTTTCTCTGGCTAGAATATCAATAGAGTTTAAATATGCAGAAGGACTCTCATGGAATGTCAATTTTTGATTTTTTGTATAATTATTTTGTATAATACAGTATTAAGATTGATAAAAAATGTATACATTTTTACTAACATGACAGTGTAAGCCAGGGTTTCTCAACCTTGGCAACTTTAAGACATGTGGACTTCAACTCCCAGAATTCCCCAGCCAGCATATGAGAAACTCTGGTGTAAGCTATGAATGAGCAAGTATCTTTCAGGGCCAGTGTGTGACATACTTTACATTTAAAGTGGAATTTTCAAACTCTAAACATGGTTGAAAGTTGTTTTTTATAACTGTCCAGTAATCCTTTAACCCATTTTAAAATCAATCATATAGTAAACCCTATTACTTAAATAGATATTAACTGCCAGACATCATTCTGATATACACTTTTTAACAAGAGGGATGAGAGCCCAGCAAGATAGGGAGAGATCACTGGAACTGTAATATAAATAAAGGAACATCATGGATCAATATATGCTTTTATTATAAATCATAAACTGCTTTTGAAAAACAGCCTATTATTCAGAAAAGCAAAATATACATTGGGGATCCACATCCTTAACTGATTTTGTACATGCAAAGAACGGTATGGCCTGTCTTGGGTCTGTGGGACGTGCAAATATGCTTTGTAGATTCGATTGCTTACATCTACTGAACCCTTTACACCACTGTTTTTCAACCTTGTGGCTATGCTGGCTGAGGAATTCTGGGAGTTGAAGTCCACACATCTTAAAGTTGCCAAGTTTGAAAAACACTGCTTTACACACATATATGTAATTTGAAACAGTCTTAACGTGAACAATATTTATACTATAATGGTATTTAATGCCTGTTGAAGATTGATGTACTATTGAAAATGTGAAGAGCATAATCATTAACTCTGTTGATGCTTACCTACACAACTGAACTTTGTAAACAAACATGGAAGTGAATTAAATCCTAGTTTACATCTGTCAATCTTCCATCAGAACGCCTGTTTTGTTGCTTGCCTGATAATGCTACTGTCTTTCCTATAAACTGCTTGGAAAATCAACCAACTCTCCTGCAGTGATGGTGGAAAAGGCAAGTCAAATAACTGTAAGTTTGATCCTCTTCTAAATATTACACCAGAAATTAACATCAGATATCACTTCCAACAGATTTTTACAAGCTTGGTATACCAAAGTGCATACATTTTGAATACTATTTAATTATAATGAACTGTTACATGCATAGTAAGCTGATTCTTAAGTAGAAGAAAGTATCTAAAACACTCTCTTTCCTGCCTGCCTGTGCCTTAAAATCCTGAAGACCTTTTCTAAATCCTTTTTTCTTTGTATGTGTAACGTAAGTTCCAAGGCAGGTCTTCAAAGCCCCTTTTGATTTACAATCTCTTTTTGATACAAGGACTGTATTTGGCTTTTGAGCAGCATATCAGGAGTCACATTCCAACAAGAAGGTAAGGCCAGGACAAAAAAGTGGTGAAAAAACAAAAATTAAATTGAATTAAATTTAAATGTAACCCATTAAACACCATCATTACTTCCCATGCATTTAATAGTTTCTATCTCCTATCCCAATACATGTTACAATTTAGTAGATATTTTTGGATGAGTTCCAAGGGGTGCACTGAAGACTTGGGAAGGCACATGAGGCTGAAGGACATCTGGCTGGGCATTCTTGCACTAAACAGAGGACTTTCACACAGCATTCCTAATATAAGGTTTCTGATACCAGGCTTTGACTGTTGCCTTTGTTCCAGCATTTTAATGAACTATGCAGTTTTTATAGTTTTTTTGCTGCCCTTGACTCTGTAATTTATTATTAATGATAATGTTTTGTTTCTGTTTTATTTAAATAATGTTTGTTTCCTTTTTTCCTCGAAAACTTTTATTGATCCATTTTCAGACATACATAAAATAATATAAAATAAAATAAGCAATTTATCGTACAAAAAAATGAAAGAAAAACTTTAAACAAGAAAATAAATAAAAAGAAGAAATAAACTGTACTTTCAGCTATATCCCAATTTCAGCTAATTTTGTATTTCTTTAAAGAGAAGAACTAAGTTTTGAATGTTAACCAAGCTTGCTCAATTTTTTTTCCCAAAGGGACAGATAATGTGGCATTTTCTGGTCAACCTAATATATAATTTTTTCAAAAATGGCTAACTCATGCATCTCTGAAATCCAACTCTTTATGTCAGGAATTACAGCATTTTTCCATCCATTTCTGGATGAACAGAAATTCTGAAATAACTAAAGCATCAATAGATAGTGACAATGTTGATGGGTACATTTGGTGTGGTTTGCAGCACCTCTAATTGTTTAAGACATTTTAAGGAAATTAAAATCCTCTATTATTTTCATGGTTACTTCTTTTCCAAGTCTTTAAAACTCTACTGAAAAATCTGGTGTAACTGTGCATAAAGCAGCTCCTTAAACAATTATAAATTGAGTTTAACTTTTCAACATGAAATAGATGTACTAACTTATCTGCAAGAAATAATTCAAAACTAAGACTTATAGAAAATAGGTATTAAGTATGGCTAAAGAAGTAGGAGATGATCCTCATAGATCTCAGTATAGTTTTGATAACTATTTTTCCCATCCATTTTCAGGGAATGGTTAAGATCTCCCTGCACATTCTATCATCCTAGAAACCCAACCATAGATGGCCTATTGATAGGCCTTCTTAAAAACCTTTCTGCAGACTGTCGTCCTTATTCTAGTCTGCCAATCTGCAGGTTCAAATTCATTTTCATCTAAATTTCAGTTCCACAGCCCTACCTGTTCTTTATTTATGCTAGTTAAAATAATAACTTTGCATTAAATAAGTTCCCATGGATCTCTGACATAAACAAAACAATTTGCTGAGGAATCTTAATAAAAATACAGCAATCAATGACTTAGATCCTAGGTACTTAGGATGTGGACCATGCATCTTATATTATTAGGGTATATACATTTGCAAGATTCTCTGCTTAATAATTGTTTATCTGGTGTTGGTACAAAGATGACAGAATTAAGTGTACCTTTGATGTTTACTCCCAAACTGCTGAAAATATATAAAAGGCTCCCAAACCTACTGTTTTTTTCTCTCCCAAAAGGCTATTTTAGGTTTTTTATTTCAAATTCTTTATGTCTTCCAAACTATTTTTAAAGCCTGCAGAAAAGTTTCTTATTGTCTATCTTCTTCAAGTTCCAAGCTATACTACTTCACTAGGAACAATTAGAAACATTTTTAAAAGAATGTAGTGGAGAGAGAATTTCAGGAAATGGCAGGCTGCAAACTTCCAGGGTGACAGAAACCATGAGACAAGCAATTGAGTAAGGTTAAACTGAGGTTTAGACAACCAAAGTACTGATCAACTCATCTTGCCATTAGGTGATTAATAGTTGTTTATTTTTAGAGCTTGAACTAATAGGCCATCCTGGGGCCAGTGCAAGATGATATTATCTAAATAACCACTGAGTGCCTTGTGCTAGCACTTCTTTCCTGTTCCTTTTATGAGCAGTTGATCTGGCTATAGCAAGGGTGGTAGATGTGCCAAAGAGAACATCAGCCTCACTACATGTATCATACTGTGTGTGTCACAGTTTGGAGGTGATTCTGAAACAGAATGTCCAGGCATTGACTAAGGAATTATTTCTCAGGAGCCAGGTCCAAACTGGTGTTTTCTACAAGCGCTTTTTCCTGAGGTCAATTCACCTTTAGTCACAAGAAAGTTCTCCCCCTGCTGGTCCTCTGCAATTGGCCTTAAAGAGAAAGGACTTAATATATACAATAATGTCTCCTCAACTCCCCTGCCTCATAAAACTACACAGACAGATTTTAAAGATATGCATTTAAACCATACTTATACACTTGTACACTGTTGTCAGCTGATAACTATATTCTGATCTGAAACCATAATCCATTTCATTATCAGCTGAAAAAAGAAAATGTTTTGTGTTACTTTCCAGTTAAAGACAACACACAAAATAGTAAAGTACAAACAAGGGCAATCATGTCTGGCTGCAAGAATTGGGACAACCGCTAGAATCCAGCAAAAAGTTAAAGAGTTTTCTGGGTCTTTTGGCTGCCCAAACATGGTAGCCTTGTCAGAAACAGGTAAGTTCAGGACTGAAATTTAGCCATGTCCAATCAAGAGTGGATTAGAGTTCTCTGACTGCCAAATGGTTCAAGAGAAAGACTGTGAATTTGGAAGTTGGAATGCAACAATTTTGATAAGATGTTTTTAAATGAGTTCATAGCTGACACAAGAAACATTTAATACACACACACACATGCACACAGAGGTAGTCCTTGCTTAATGACCCTAATTGGACCTGGCAACTTCAAAGTGGTCATTAAGCGAAACATCATGTGACTGTCCCACTTAGCGACAGCAGTTCTGGCAGTCCCAATTGTGGTCATTAAGTGAATCACCCACAGTTGTTAAGCAAAACATCACAAGACCACAACCTGAGACTTCCTACCAGCTTCCCCATTGACTTTGCTTGTTGGAAGCCGGCTGGGAAAGTCACAAATGGCAATCATGTGACTATGGTACACTGTGAGCATTGTAAATGTGGGATGGTTGCCAAGTGCCTGAATTGTGATCATGTGGCCCCGGGGACTCGGTGATGGTTGTGTGAGGACCAGTCATAAGTTACTTTTTTCAGCACCGCTGTAACTTCGAAAAGTCGCTAAATTAATGGTGGTTAAGTGAGGAATATATATATAAAAAGAGAGAGAAAGAGAGAGAAATGTTCTGGAAAGCAAGGTATGGCTAGGAAAAAGGCCCTGGTACAAAGGAGAAATTCTTTCTGTGAAACTGGGCATGGTGTATATGTTTTATGGCTAAATAAGGCTAATCAGTTCTAAATCTGTCAGTCATAGATACTCTCATTGCATTAAAACATATTTTAAAAGCAACCATAATAGATTAAGCATTATTTTAACCAAGTTCAAAAGGAAAAGAAAAAAATACAGTTTTGCTAATACTACTTCATTTCACTATGGCAACAGGAAAAAAATAGAAAATTCAAAAGATGGAAAGAGCTATAATTCCAACTGAAGAACTAAAAGTAAGGATTAAGATTGATTTATCATTCTAGGTAATTTATACATTGTAGAACTATTAGGGATTTTGTTTCTTTAAAGTACTTATTTGCTTTTATTTAACACACAAATTTTGCCTTGTTCAAATTTATGAAAATTTTGTTATGAAGAGGTTTTCACTTTTAAATATTGAAAATTATTTAGCAGAATAGGCAATCCTAGGGTATGATGGATTTTTAGATAGTCTGATAATCACATAAAAATAAACCACTACCTTTTTCATGTGATTTTAGTATGAAAAATAAAAGCTACAAGTGTAAATACTGAGTTGAATTGAACTATTTGACATAGACAACATCTACAACAATGAACCCTAAGTACAAAAATGGTTACAGCAAATAAAACAAAAGATCAATAAAGACATATTCAGGACAATCCTATGTGCCTGCTCAAAAGTAAATCCTATTGTGTTCAGTGAGAAAGATGGAGAGTTTCTGGCTGCAGCTTTAGACTCAACAAAATAAACCATAAAGGATTTTTTTAAACAAAATAATTATTTTGGATTAAAATTGTTTTTTGAAAAAAAAGAACATGGATCCAACATATAATCATGAATACAGAAATCAAATCCTATCCTATCCTATCCTATCCTATCCTATCCTATCCTATCCTATCCTATCCTATCCTATCCTATCCCATCCCATCCTATCCTATCCTATCCTATCTTATCCTATCCTTTTTTCCTAATTTGGAAGTGAGTAAATAAACAATGTTGCAATTGATTTGTCTCTACAAAGACAAAAAAGGCCAACAGATAGAGCAAAATTATTATTTAAAATGTATAGTTTAAAAGCTGATTGTTGTCGAAACACATTATGACAAAAATATTTTTCAAACATTCACAACAGTTAACTGAACTGGAGCAGGTTAAACTTCTAATGACTTCAGAAATATATATATATATATATATATATATATATATATATATATATATAGGTGTGTGTGTGTGTGTGTGCGCGTGTGAGAGAGAGAGAGAGAGAGAGATTGATTGCTTGGTATTCAAATCATTATTTTATTTTCTGATAAAAATCAGAAAAATCTGTCTGATAATTGTATACAGTACTTTTAAAAATGAAATCTTCATATCTTTCTGAGTACTGAAGATTATGCATTCATGTTACCTCAAAAAACAAGATTATATTTTTGCTAGAAGTAATGGCTCTAGAATCTTCCTGATTAGTTAAGACATAATGATTTCAATTACTGAGTCATTGTGACTAGTGATCTAAACATGATTGAAATACATTTCATTCAAATAAAATCTACCCTAATAGTAGAGCATAATTCTAGTCTATTTTTTCTCTGAATGGTAGAACATTTAGCATTTTATTTGATATTTCTGTGTGATCTACTTCTACCACATACCCTACCCTGTAGAAATTTACAGAATTTCTATGGCTTCAATAAAACCCTGCTCTCCCATTCTTTCCAATTGGGCATATCTGAAATGATCATGACAAGTCATTATGGGGAATCAGAAATCTGTTCTTGAAACCTACTGAGCTATCCCTTTCAGCCAGATTCATACAATTTAGTGCTATGAGAGAGAGTAAACCAAAAATGATACATTTTATGATGATATGAATTAAAAAATGGACAAGGAATTCTGGAAGCTTGAGTTTCTGTCATATCCTTTGAAGAAAAGATTCATGCCTACAGTAATTCCTAAACTTATTGACAAAGATGATCTAGTATAGTCAAATGTGTACATTCCTTCTCAGTATACTTCCTAGCAGTGTTTGCTAACAATGTGCATTTAAAAAAAGGGACTGCATTTTGATGATCATCCAAATCATGATTTTAAACAAGTGTTGTGCTTGCATGGTCACACATCTCATTTACATGAAGAATTTAATCCACTGATTCTTATTCAATCAAACAATAATCTAGAGCTGTGTTCAAACAAAGAAACTGTCGTCTCAGCGATGTATGCAAATTATAACTGTAAACAAATAATGCTAATTTGAGGGGATTTCGCCAATCATTGTTTATTGGCTTAGATTTATTTCGTTCTTTTGATTAAAATTCATTAAAATGAGACATAATAAATTAAGACACAGGGAGAAAAAGAGAAAGGAGAAGGGTTGGAAAGGGAATAGTGGCTGATCTGAATGCTGCCAATGTCTCCTGCTTGTACCATATTTATCTGAAAGGAAGAAGACTGAAAATTTAAGATGATCCTGCCAAAAAAGTAAGACAGTACAAAAATCCTGTGCAATGCCCCATTTTCCAAGAAAGATTGTCACATCCAGAGGATATTAATCCTGGCTATTTCCCTCCATCCCATAAGTGGGTGCATATGGCTCATTTGCGTATATGTGTCTCTATATACGTATGTGTGCATACACGCATGCCAGAAGCTATACTCCCCAAAAAAGGCAGGGCCAAAACAACAACAACAGCAATAGTCACCACCACCACCATGTATTTATTACATTATTTCTATATTACGTTAAATTTTCATAACTTAGGGCGGTGTAGCTATATTACATTCTTTATAAAATAAGAAACCCAATTTTTAAAATTAATTGATCCCCATTTGTATACATCCCTCACACACTTAAAACACTCAAGAGACACAAGTATGAATCCCCTCCCTTCTTCTAGCAGAAGGAGTAAAAAGAAGGGGGAAAATGTGGCATGCAGGTGAGGTAAGAAGAAACGTTAGCTGTACTGGGAAGAAACGGGATGGAGAGAGAACAAAACTGGAATGGAGGAGCAGTCAGCAGACAGGGAGGAAAAGAGAACCTGGCTTAAGTGTAAAAAAAAAGTTAAGTTCACCAGGAAAATCACCCTTTCCAAATAAGAGCTAATGTTAAGCTAATCTTCAAAGGCATCTGTGCTATACAATAGCAGGCCTGCAATCCTTTGTTTTCAACAGTTTCTTCTATCACCCCTCACTTCACAGATGATTATTTGACAGCAAAAAATTCATCCTAGCCGGGGGGGGGGGGGGGGGGGGGGAGGCATTTATGCTTCTTAAGTCTTAACATAAGCCTAAAGGACTGGGCGTTACATGCATTTACAACATGAAATATGTGAGGCTGCATATGTGTGTGTGGTTATGCTAACATAAGAAAGAGGGATAGAGTTCTGTGTGTCTAAATCCATCTTGGTCATGCTACACTGAACAGTGAAGTATACAGTGCTATTCCAGACTTCTGCACAGTCACAATTTTGATTATTCAGGGCTTCAGTTCTCCAAAGTGAATAGAAGCCCACTGCAGACCTTTCTATGGCTTTATGGCTTTTATTCAGAAAGGACTACTTTATTCTGGTATATGACCTGAATGAGTCTAACATCTTCAACAGTTACAGATACAATACATTGAGGATTGCATGGGGATAAACAACTACCAGTCTACTTTTTTTTTTTTTTTTAATAAAATTTTTTATTCTTTACAACAAACACAAAACATACATAAACAAACAAAAACATACAAAAGCATAAAAAAAAACATCTTCCATTTTATACCGTGTGTCAACCAGTTACCAACTCGTTGGTGCCCCTTTCATAATCTTAAATTCTCATATCATCTATTCAAAATATACTTGTATACTTATCAATTAACAATTATTAATCATTCATAGCTAGTCTATAGAATCATTTATTACAAAAAATTTTAACTTTCAATAGGATTAGTAGTACATTTTTATCCATCGATTATATGTGTATATATATAATAATTAATATCAAATTTCTATTATAAAATTTCCTAATCCATTACATTACTATATTTTCTCATCCAATCATTAAAAAACAAATCCCGTGTCATATAAAATTACTTATCTTCTTACTCTAATTTCAAATATCAATTTAACTCATCTCTGCACATTCCATAATTTTCAATAACTTCCTCCTGCATAGGTACTATTTCATTCTTCCAATTCTTAAAAGTTACAGTTCTAACCACTATCAAAACATACTTAATTCTTCACTACATGTTTCAACAAAAATGTCTCTAGTTTAAAATCTATATGTTACTATATCCAACCATGTATGAATTTTAGTCTAATCTCTTAAAACATTTACAATCAAATACAATTCTTTACTATATATCTCAGTTTTATACCTTATTGCAACGCTTGCATAATTTTAAGTTCACTCTTTTCATTCAATATCCCAAAACATCTAGCTGTTTATTCCTTTTTCTATATTATTGGATAAGAGAAAGCAATAATAAATGTCCTTTCAAACATTCTGCTTTTTGAAGCTTCTGTCAGTTCCATCATTGTTGTATTCCCCTCGTTTTTCTTTAGGCATCTGGAGTAGTTTCTTTCAATATTGTTTTACTTCTTCTTTTTATGCATTCTCTTAGTACGATTCTCCATTATAATCTTGTATAATCTTTTTCTCACCCTCAGTACCAAGAACAAGTCTGTCCCTCTTCATTTATCAGTTGATTAACCCTTTTAATTCTCAGTTTATAAGCCTCAAAATAATTCTGTTTAATGTTTCTGATTTCTTGTGCTATTTCTTCCTTTTCCATTGATCCCGTTTTATGTTTAATTAAGTCCATTTTAGTTTTAATATCTTTTTTTTCTTTTTTTTGCGGGAATTTCTGCAGCTCTTCTTCCAGTTTTTTATAGTCATCCTCGATAGTTTAAAAATCTTTTTCTGCATTGTGTTTCTCGTATAGTCTATTATCTTGTATAAACCTTCATTAAGTCAAAGGATACCAGTCTACTTTTGATTTATGTTAAACCCTATCCTATTTAAAACAAAAGAAAAGGCAAAAGGCTTTTCACTCTTAATCATCCAGGTATTTATTTAAATTGAGATCAGTATCTCCCAAAAATCATTGGTAAAACTGCCAGTGATGCAAATAGTAATGTGTATGACCTCCCTGTAACTAAGCAAGCATTATGATATTAGTAGCTATTCCTTATATTCTCAAATATAGTAAAAGCAGAATCAAGGGTAGGTTTATGAGATAGGAATCAGACTAATAATTCCTCTAATATTTTAAACTGCGCTTATCAATGTGTTTCTGCCTGGCTGTGTGACGGGGACATGCTGGGAAATCTAACCACCAACTAACTCTGATTGTTTCTGTTCATCTTACAAGATCTAACAGGGTGGGCATGATGAAGTAATGCCATCTGGTAAAGCCCAGGGGCTGTGCCTTCTCTGTTTCAGTGGCAGCCCTCTGGAACAGTGTGCCCTTGCAGATTCAGATGGCCCCAACCCTGCTGGCCTTTTATAAGACTTGATAACCTGGCTCTTCCCCCAGGCATTGGACCAGGGTGTTTGAAGAGCCTATCTCTAATGGTAGAGATGCTTAGGTTTTGGCCCAGTTGCACTGTACTTTTTTTTATGCTTTACTTGGTTTGTTATTTTCTGTTTTTTGTTTTGTTTTGTTTGTTTAAATTCTATGTAAGCTGCCCAGAGTTGCGATTTGCGATTTGGACATTTATATGGGGGGGGGACCCCAAAAAACCCGGAATTTATTTATAAAAAATCGTGTATTTATTTTTACATGTTCAGACTTCAGTCACCTTCAAAGTACTCTCTGCTTGATGCAATACAGTTATTGAGACTTTTTTCCACTGCTCAAAACAGGTTTTGAACTCGTCGATTTTGATGCCTTTTAGTGCTTCTGCTGTTTTTTGTTTCACCTCCTCCACATTGGCAAAACGTTTCCCTTTGAGGACTTTTTTCATCCAGGGAAACAAGAAAAAGTCACATGGGGCGAGATCGGGTGAATAGGGAGGGTGGGGCACAAGGGTCGTGCCATTTTTGGTCAAAAACTGCTGAACACTCAGCACAGCGTGTGCAGGTACGTTGTCATGGTGGAAGAACCAGTCACCTGTTTGCCACAACTCAGGACGTTTCTTCTGCAAATCGTGACGCAACCTTCTCAAAGCCTCCGGATAAAAACTTTGGTTGACCGTTTCACCCAGAGGAACAAATTCCGAGTGCACAGTCCCTCTCACATCAAAGAAACAGATGATCATTATTTTCTCGTTTGACTTCACTTGTGCTTTTTTGGGTCATGGGGATGTGGCAGTTTTCCATTGGCTGGATTGCTGTTTCGTTTTGGGGTCGTAGGCGTAGCACCAAGATTCATCTCCAGTTATGACTTTCAAAAAAAAATCAGGGTCAGCCTCCAACTGCTCCTTCAAAGCACGGCATGCAGTCAAGCGATTGTCTCTTTATTTGGGCGTGAGCAAGTGAGGCACGAATCACCCATCACGAAATAGGCAAACGCATTGAAAGAGTCTCTAAAAAAAAACTCATTGAAGCCAAACGCAGCCTCTCACAACCATCCAGCTGGTACACTGATGCAGATGGGTTCCTAGAACACTCACCTAGCGGGGGAAGCCTGTACTACAAGGGGCCCGCCCTCCAGAAGATAATTCTGGGTTTTTTTGGGTCCCCCTCGTATAAATTGATTAAACAAACAGACAAACAAATATCAACGCCTCTCTCCCACAAAGATCAAAAGCTTCTAATTACTTGGTGCAAGACAATCTAGTTAACTGTAATGCTTGAAGAGTTTTGAAGAAAGTGTGTATGCAGGATAAAGAAGAAGCGGAACCATATATTTCAAAGAAATTGTATGACTTCATTTGTTATGCAAAAAGTATACTTTTTTAAAAAGATCAGGATTTGTGGAGAATATGGTAAGTTGTAGGGGAATGTGAAGCAGATGTATAAGTAAGTACAAAGTTGCTGCATTCTTTTCAGTAAATAAATGAAAAAGTTTCTAACTTCAATTCTTAGTAGCCAATTCAACAAAAGTCTCCCCATGCCCTCCTTGATTTTATGAAGAGGAGGGATTCCTTTCTTACAGCTGCTCAAACATATCACTGTCAGATCATTTAATTACTATAGTTCATGTTTTAATAGTTTATATCAAAATCAATGTAATAGTTTTTCATACAACACAGAGAATCAAGTCTGCAACCAAATGAATACTCAGCAGGAAGCTGCGTCTATGATACATATGATACATATGTTATTGCAAACATATTTGTCATAGTTACTTTACATTTTCAAGCATACATTTAATAAATCTTAGGAGTCCATTTCAAAAAAGTATTGTGTAAAAAAGTCTTCATAAATATAAACCAGTGGGGGAACAGTCTCTTCATAATATACTCAGTGCTCTGGAGTGACTCTTATGAAGATCGCAATTGCTGTTAAACAAACAAACTCTCAAGTTAATAGGTTAAGTGTTTGTGTAGTTGATAAATGTGAAGCTAATATAATCAGTGGTAGTAAGAAACCATACAATTGGTTGTTGGCAGAGCTAATCAGAACTTCTAGTTTTCACAAGGCTAAAGTTTCAGAAAGATGTATTTTCTAGGCCTTTTGACCTAGATGAGAGGTTGTACATGCTAGCCTTGCGTTTTGGTAAACAGACTGGAACTTTGAGTGCAAATCAATACCATGTGCTTTCCACTAATAGAATACATGGGTTTAAAATTAAAATGCAATGTGATCGAGTGCTTCAGGAAATTTAAACAGTTAAAAGAGAATGTGGCCAGATAAAATACTTAGGTCACATTTTTATGTTCCCTTGCTCCTCCCCATTTGAAAACCTGGACAAATTCAATTGTATTGTATTTCTTTACAATCTGATGGAAAAACAAAAAATTCATTTAATTATTTCATGGCTGATTGATCTAGAGGAAATTAGGATGTTGCGTGTTTCTGTGCCAGATATGCCACCTATTAGATTAATATGTTTTATTTTATCAGACTAAATAAAAGTAGTGGAAAAGTGAGTAGACAAACTGAAAAAAAATTAAAACACTAAAAACAAATATGGATCATTAGAATTTCTAATATACAAAATGTATGCAGTATAAGACATATTATATTATACATATAATACAAACAGACATTGACACTGAAACTAACCTAACCTCAGGCATGTCTACTCAAAAGTAAATCTCTGAATACAGTGACACTTTCTCTCAGGTAAAGAACCTCAGTGTAGATGATAGTTTAATTCTATGAAGCAGCTATTAAGTTTACATAGTTTTGCTTTAAACCTCTTGTCCTCTGTGTATTTGATTCTGCAGTATGAACAAATCCAAGACAGTAGAATAATGAATTTATTCTACAATGTAAATAATTATGAGTGAAAAGACAAAAATGTATACTGTGAACTGGTACAAAAGAACTAGTTGAATTGGACATTTCAGGAGTAGTATATCAGAAGCTGTAGTTTAACACATAATTAATTAAAAAGATAAAGACTGTAGCATAAATATTTTGGAAAGGGGTTTTCAGAAGTCTTATGTAATTATTTTGCAAATGGAAGCACTTGGAGTTGGGTCATTTTGCTCATATTATACTTACAAGGTTAAACCGTTTGTGGTGATCAGATTAGATAATTGGATCTAAATCATTATTATATATAAGGAATATATACCATTCCTTCTCCTTCAAATATAAATATATTTCCCAATATAAATAAGATAATGTATTAATTTATTTAACCCCATAGATTCACTAGACAGTTTATAATATGGCTATTTCAATGCTAGCAAAGAACAAGTGTTGCTCATTTACCTGATACTAAATATAATTAAATATTTCATATTTAAATATATATGTGTAAAATGCTATTTATTTAATTAGATTTAGTAGTCAGTTAATCTACTGAAAGACTATGCCTTACAATGCTCTAATCAAGGAGTCTATCAAGCATAAGTGGATAAGAACTTGTGATAGGCATTCTGTGCTATTTTAGTCTTCAGAAAATGGATAGGATCAAGGAGTAATCTCAGACTGTGCATCAAAGGGAGTACACCCCTACCCCAAACAAGCAGACTCCATAAGTCTCCTACCTAGGAGCTATCAATCTATAGCATCCCTGTCTTTTAAAGATTACCTTCAACTTTTTGGGCCTCAAACAACCCATTATTGCTTCCATGCATTGAATACCTGTATAGTTTCTTGATTTGGTCCTGAAGAAAAGAAAGAAAGGTGGATTTCTTTGGCATATTTGTGCTATTTTGCCCCCAAATCTCCTGATAGCAACACTTAGTATTTTTATATAGATATTAAACAACATGAGGACGGAATAAATCCCAGGGATTAAATTGCTTTTAATGTATCTTGAAACAGGATTCATACTTCCTATAGTTGTTCTACTATCATGTTCACTTCTTAACTTCTTTCTCCGCCCCCCCCCCCCCCGCCATATCTAGTTTTTCCGAAGTTCCACTCTGGGAATCCCACAGAATAATGGAAATATCTCAGTCAAGAAAGACCACTTTCTTCCATCCTTCCACATCACATAATTCTTTCTTGGGGTTAGCAATGTTATGCAAAGTTCAGAAAAACTGAAAAATAGTGAGCTATCAAAATCTAGGTAGATCTAGTTTATACCAACACTATTCATTATATCTCTCCATGCCTTCCTATTGCAGCAAACCATACTTCCTTCTACCATGTCCCTATACCAACCCATAAATTGCCTATTATTATGTAAACTTTTCATCCTCTTGGGCAGTGTTGAGCTTCAGGGTTTAGTGATCATGGTCCAGACAGCAGATTTTCTGACGTTTCACCAGCAACAGTGGCTACGCAGATCACAGGCAACTGAGCAAAGACATTCTCACACATTCTTTACTTCTAGTATATAAAACTCTTATCACATTAAGTAAGCAACTTTCACCTCCCTCTTCATATAAAACTTTCCATAACTCACTTTACCATATGTGCTCTTTAAATCAAATGTACAATTCAAATGTACAATTCAAACATACAAAACAAGAATCTGCCAAAGAGTAAATATCTGTTCTGCACATCTCTGCTTTTTCTAAACTTCGCTCATTTCACTCTCATTCAGTTGCATCCCAAATCATTTCATCACTTTTTAATTTTTTAACTTGATTCACTTTGCTGGAGGCTTCCTTTCAGCCTTCTTCATCTATTTCCAAAACATTTATTTCCATTAAAATTGCTTTTAATGTATCTTGAAACAGGATTCATACTTCCTATAGTTGTTCTACTATCATGTTCACTTCTTAACTTCTTTCTCCGCCCCCCGCCCCCCGCCATATCTAGTTTTTCCCAAGTTCCACTCTGAACAATATGAAAAACACTGGACACTGGATCAGAATCTCTTATTATTCATATGCACTTCACTAATTCTTTCAGTTTTTCATCATAAATAATCAAATCAATCATGCTTTCATATTTATATTCAGTCCTTTGCTAAATGTGTTTATAAATAGACTTATACTTAAACCACATATTTGAAAACAGACATTTTCTTAGCAAATACTCATCAAACAATTGTCATTCTCATTCACTCTCTCTTGTCTTGTTTCTACCTATCCATTCCTGTCATCTAATAAAATAACTTTTTCTTCCAGATCACATGAATTCAGAATGTTGCACCTTTTTTTCCTAAAACTAATTTCTAGATCTTATATTATCACTATTCATAATATGCAACTACCACCTATCTATGGATTCCAACTTCTGTATCTGCCTACAACAATCTAGATGATACTAGTTCTTAATTTCTGGTAAACATTTTAGCCCTTTCATAATTAAACCCACACCTTCGTTTCACTGTGTGTATTAATAATCTCCACTCCACAAGATCAGTCCACCTTCATTCTTCATCCTTCCCCTTTCTCCTTCACAAAGACATACTATTTTTTCTTTCATTTCATTTAATTATCTTTACCGTTTACTCCTCTTACATTCCAAATAGCAATTGTCCATATTCCATATATCAGAGTGACTTCCAATTGAGGCATTCACATGGCCCTTCTTAATGAGAGAAGAGTACATTAACAGCCTTGCCACATGCAGCATTCCATTCTAAAGGTATATACAGTACAAGTAAATTATGGCACACTTTGGCCAGTGTGACACAAATGCTACAATTTTACCTCAAGCACACTCACTCTGTTCTATTTTGTGCAAACTAGTTCTCTAATCCAGAGACTCCCTTGCAAGCCCACGTGCTGTTGTCTCTATCCCATCAATTGGAGGTACATCTAGTCCACTGACATAGTCAGACTACAAAAAGATCTTTCAGGACTGCTTGCATAATGGATCCCTACAAAGGAACATTCCCTCTCCCAGATCAACCTGTCAGACCTTTCCAGTTGGTTCTTACAAGCCTTGATGGAGGGTTGAAAATATACGTGGTTGGACACTGGTAGTTTGAATATCATCATATCCATATGACTCTCAGCATCACCAAGCTACAACAACTGAAAATTATCCTAAACAATATCAATAGTGTCCATGATATATATGTCAGAGTTTAAATAAATGCATTATTGAGTAGTATGCACTTGGCTTTGCCCTCAAAATATCTTGCATTTTTTTCTGAGCCTTCTGATGGTTTGAGACACTCTTTTACACAATTAGTCCCCTCCAGCCCCTTCATCATTTAGATGGCTTCTTGAATGGCAACTGTAGTGAAGAAATAAGAAATAAATCTTCTTCACTGCCACCACTGTCACGATAGGCACAATTATGTTTTTACATCTTTTTAAAGGTGAATTTGATCTGATAGTGTACAACCAGTCTTCCAGAAATCCAGTTTGCTCCATAGCCCAGAGCTCATGAGAAATCCAGGGGATATTAATAGTCCTTTCTGCTTTAGTATCCATAATGAGGTCTTACCTGAGGCACCTACCACATAACCTGAAACTCCCCTTAGACATTCAGGAATACCCAAGATTCCAACCTAATGAGCAGGGTTAAAGTAGAGAACTGGTTCCAATTGTCAAAACCTTATCAAAAAATGGTCAATCCACAACAGCAATATATTGAAACTGAATTTAGCAGATTCAAATAATGTTTCTGGTAATGGAAATCTAATTCCTGTGGATGTGTCAGTCCCTCTGCTTAGTTATCTAACCTGTGTTGGGTGTTGTACTGAATAACTTTAGGGAACAGCTTATAAAGATCTAATTCTCCCACCTCATGTGTTTCTGTCTTGGCAATACCCATTAATAGTAAGCTCATACATGATTATGGATACCTTATTATGAGCTGATGTTTATCTGCATCATCTGATAAGAATTTGATCATTAATCATACTGAAGAACCATTATGAAAAATCCATAAATCTGCACTGTACGTGGGAGAAAGAATCTGTTCTGTCAGTTCTCTTTATTCTGCTGACAGACACAATAGGATACAATTCATAGGCTATGTTGAAACAGTGCAACATGCAAAGAGTGGTGAAAATTCCTTCTTACTCCATGACACCTGGAGATAACACTGGAGTGGTAATCTCCACCAGTGTGATAATGCATGTCTAGTTCACATAGAAATATTTGCATATACACAAAGACTCCCTTCTGCAAACATGTGGTTTTTCAGTGATGGTTCCAGTGCATTTTGGAGAAAGGAGGAATAATGAATAACCCTCGCATGTGAAACTGTACATTGGAATATAATGCTTTAACAGGGAAATTATTGTTTCTGGGAGGGTTCTATGGTCATGATTTTAGGCTGTTCTTTTCATAAATTTTGCACAGGACATTTTAATGCCATTTTTTATTATTGATGCTTCATTCAAGTATTGTTGACTTTTTGACTTTTTGACTTTTAAATGATTATTCTATATCATTCTTGTATAATATACAGAATGGAATAGGAAGAAATATATAAAATAACTCTACAAACAATCCCCTATTGACTCTATGGTTAGAGAAAAATCTCTGATGCCAAATGTCACAAAAATATTGACATGAGCATCATGACCTGTGTGTGTATATTTCTCTTCTTTTTCTGGATACTCTTTGAAGAAGATTCTGCAATGGATCTTCCATGTATTCAAGGCAAAGCATTTGTATTTAATTTTCATCATAATATATTGTGGAAATAAGACCATGTATTAATTATGCTTATTCTATAATTATTTTTCTTGGCAATGGTGCCCATTTTATACAAAGGTTATTCAAAATAACACAGGTTTGTAAACTGTACCTTTAGTCAGAAAAGAAAGCTCAAATGCAAAAGGTGCAGCAAAACAAAACAAAATTGTCCACATAAAAAAAGATAAAACAACCCTCCTCAATATTTTTATATTAACATTTTATTATAATTTCAGCCAAATTGATAATTGCTAGTTCAGGAAAAATATTCTTTTTTAATAATTTTTTTTTTCTATATCTGCATTGGATTTGATTCCTAGAAACTTCTTCCTTTGTGTGTGTGTGCATGTTTTGCTGAATAATGCAATATTTTATGCAGGCAAGTTTTCTTGGAGATTTTATAGCAATTTATGCACCATTCATTACAACATGTTAAAAAAAAAAAACACCAAAGCAACAGTTGGTAGAGGTCTGACCTAATCTTATGAAGTATGAATATTCAGCTATCACTGAGAGTACAAATGATTATCTTTAACTCTCATTATAATACTCTGCTTTGCCAGAAATATTTTCTATTAGAATAAAACCCACTTAACAAAGGACAAATAAGAAGGAGTCCACAGGCATAGAGAAAATAATATTTGAACTGAAATATACATGGAAAAATTGTCTTTATCCCATATATAATCCCATACAGGAAAATAGAGAAAATTTTGATGTGTAGCAGATACATAATTTTATAATAAATTCTAGTCTATTTGGTTTTCCCAATCTAATATTAGCCAAAATTATGAGAATCACAATTCCTTTATCTGAGTCCAAAACTGGGTTTGTAAGTTGGTTAATATAAAGTTTGCATAGCAAATGCTAAATCCTCAAGAGCAATTAGTTGCATTTATTTACTTCTTTCTTTATATGCCAAAATATTCCTATGGGACTCTCAGCAGCTAAAGACTCCTTGCATTTCTCTAAAACAACCAAGTCCATGGTTGGATATCCCTGTATACAGAATTACTATACATGGGTCTACATTCTGTACTACAGTGTAGCTTATCCATTTAACTGACAATATATATGCATGCCACAACATACATATAGGCACTTGTGAATATGTATTTAATTATATATGTTTTAAAAAACAAGTATCATTACAAAAGGAAACTACATACACAGTATGGGTTTGGAATGTCATATTCCTCAGTTCTAAATAGTCAGATATTTCACAGGTGCCAGCATTTATTCAGGCATCAGTTTCCTTGAAAGAAAGAAATGCATATGGCATTTGTGTATTATAAGGTTCATATACATATATATTGGACTGAAAATAAGAATAGGGCTTAGAGTATTAATATTCCAACAGACTTTTCCCCATAAAATTTATATGGGGTGCCCAGCATCACATACTTCTTGCAAACTACAAAGCCAATTTTTTTCTTCTTTCATACCAATCTTCAGTGATTTCCTTCTAATGGAAAACTAAACACTTAGTAAGGACTGCACATGTGAAAATTCTCATTATTCTATAATTGGTGCATTCATGTAACAGCTATGTTTTACAAATTGCTCAGAATATTGATTGTATTACAAAATCTTATCAAATCATACAAAAATATTTCTTTACAGAACAATAATATAACCACTATACTGCAAATGTTGGGTTCACAACAGAATATACTAATGAAAGTCATAGCTTTGGGAGCCCTAAGCAATAGCAAAATGCCACCTTTTGTGGCAGAAGCATTAGAAGTTTCAGTTCTTAGGTTTTTAGATGAGGAACATGTAGAAGCATCTGCAGAAAAGAAAGAAACTGAAGGCAATACTAACAAACAGAATGTTCGATGTTAATGTGGGGCATTTCTGTTTAATGTCCTGGCAAGTCAACCATAACCTTTTCCAAATATTTCATTCTATTATCTCTCCAACACTCAGTTATCTTTCCTAAATACTAAGTATCCTCAATACTCACTGGACAATTTCTTTTTCCCTAAGTTTTTTTTTTTTAATGCGCTGGAAATCCTGAGCACGCTGATGTTTCTTTCTTGTATGTTATTGCACTACATATAAGCATCAGCTGTTATAGAATGAGATAATTATTAATAACAATATATATATATATATATATATATATATATATGAATCAGTTCATATATATATATATGAAAACATAGTAACTGATTCTACTAGAAAAGCATTCCCTTGTATTTTAGGAGAAAGGTAAATCCAAATCTAAGGTGAAAGTCAGGGCATTGATACAAATAATTTATGCTATTACTCAATAAAATAGATGTCAAAAGCATAGATAAAACAGTAAGGAGAAAACATGATTTAATTCATTTTTCAGCAAAATGTTAAATAAACATTATAGTATTCTTCTGAATCATAGTAAGCCACATGTCTACAGCCATCAATATATTTTTACCATTTAGTACGAATCTATGCACTGGTGTGAAAGAATAAAAAAAGAAAACTTTAAAAAGAAAACAGGTATTAGAGATATTTCTGTTTCTGCATAAAAGTTGCAGACAATACTCCAACAAATACGTTAACACTCCTAGGTGGTAATGGATGCCATCACAGTATTACCACCTCGATTTTTGTTTATTTTTTAGCACACTGAGATCTGAAAAGCATGGTGTCTTACACTTATGTATTCTATAACCTCAACTATTATTCCTACTGTGTAAAAGCAAACCATAAATTTGAGGTGATAAAGCACCAGTTGGCAGATGTGAAGTATACTACGAAAGCAGAAACCTTTAAAAGCTGCATAACCATTATGAAATAACTGACCTATATGAAACTGCTACCATGGTTCACAAATTTATTGTCAGGTTCCAGCCTCTAGCTGTTCTCTGATTGTTCTAAATACTTGACAAACTGAAGCCTTTTCACTTTCTGCTGAAATTGCCTCATCTCCCTGTCAGAGCGCCATGGGGGACTCCATTACTTTTCTGACTTCCTTCCCCCACTGACAAGTCATTTAGCTGGCTTCTTGTTGTGAAGGCTGTCCATGTCAAATTAGCCAGAGCCCCTATTGTCCTTATTACCACTCGAAAAGCCATCATGAGTAATGCTACGGGGTCCCTCAGTTGTCATCATTTGTCAGAAAGAAAGGGAGTGTGGTTACATATAGTTGACAGGTAATTTCAGTGTCTACAATTACCCCAATTAGTCTTGTCATAAACAATTCGATAAACGCACACCAATACAAACAGATAAACACACCAAGGTCTCTCACTATTAATGTTGGGTAATGGGTAAATCAGTGATATAATGTTATATTTTATTTATTTCTTTAAACTATCCTCAGCTGTGTGGTGGCAGTTGCTACCTGGTCAGCACAAATTGTACTATCTACTTTCATTAGCTCATCACTACAAGAGAATAGGAAAGGCTGTGACAAAATTCATTTAGAAAGAAAAAGAGAGCAGATTGCTTAAAGCAGGTGTTATAACAAAGATAAAACAAAGGTTTTCAGTTCTTAACTGCAATGGCTTTAGAAGTGATTATTTTATGGTAATACACACATATGACAAGAAGTCCCCAAAGAAAGAAAGGAAAAATACAACTGCTTGGATTAAAATACATTCATTTGGAAATTAAAGCACTCTGGTGTATCACACATATTAAAGGCTGTTATGTAGAACCAATCATTTCATTAATATTAACTCATTTTTTAGCTGGACAATCCAAAGAAGAAAGAGATATACCCCAAAAGCACTGTTCTTCCAAAAAAAAAAAGAAAAGACTAATTTCTGAATTTAGAACACACTTGGCTAGGAATCCAATAAAGCTGACAGGGAGTGATACAATTTTTCTAACCCAACACTGTCAGCACCAATTTTTGTTTCGTAGTATAATAATACCTATCTCTTTTAACACAGTATACCACAGGGTAACCACACTGAATTAAGAACTGGTAAGATTAGTTCTGGGCACTGTGCAAAATCTATCCAAATCTCAGCATCTCTTGAGTCTACTGTACCGTTTGCTGACCACATACTTAAGTGACGGGTGGAGAACCCAACAGAAGCATGTTGTTGTAGGAAATTGCTTTTGGCAACTATTTGTTCAAGCTCAAGATTTTTTTTAAAGCCAACACTAAGAACCCAATAGAAAACAGGACAGGTCTCCCTAATGAGTAATCTATTTTAGCACAGTCTTGTCTAGGCATGACAGTTTACTGAGAGGCTTGAAAAACTCGTAATTACCAGTGTTACAGGGCAATTAATGTATATTACACTGCACTACTCATGGCAGCAACTGTCATTTTCTCAATAAAAATGAGTACTCTTCAGCTAAAGGTGACATTAATTGGGACTTTAATGACTATGCAGAGGAGCTGAAGCCAAATATGAACAAAACAGCGATTCAATGAGCAACTTCAGAAACGAGAAAATTGTGCTAAAATGAGATTAATTGCTGTTTAGAAAAAGGAAAGAACCTAAAAAGCTATTAAATTGCAGGGTTTGGGTGCCCGGGTGATGGTTGTGATGTTAATCTTGCATTCTCACAGCAGGCAAATATTCACTAAATTCAGAGCCTTTTGACAGCAGGAAAAATCATGTATGCTTAACTTCAATCCATCAAAAATATATTTCAGCTTTTATCAGTGTTCTAAATACTTCTGCAATTTCAAAAATTACTGCTCCATTCCTTGGCTGTCATCATGCAAATGTGAATACTGTCAATATTGCTGTGAAAAATTTCTCGGCTTCAAAAGGCTTAGTTTGGTGATAAAGAAAGAAAAATGTGAAGATTAGAATTGCAAAACACACACTACTAATATAACAGAAAGCAAACAATAAGAATATAATGTTTAAATTGTGGAAACTACTAAAATAGAAAATGATGGGGTGTTTGTCTATGTGTATGTGTAAAAATCAAAGAAAAATAATTTCTGAAAATCTTCCACAGCCTATGTAGTTAATTACTTGTTATAAATAATTAGGACATAATTTTGCAGCTCAACTTCAGGTGATACAATGATTAAAACAGTTCTAGAGTTTCTAAAAGCCTTTATCCCTTCTACTTAATACTTGATGCAATTATATAATTGCTTTATAGGTCTTTCAACTGTCAAAACGAGTGTATACATAAAACATCACATTTAAACTCTGACATACAAAGGGGGTAAACATAGGTCTGACTTCTTTTGAAGTTTTGTCTTCAGAAAGTAGAAATTTGAAAACAGAAAAATTAATTCATCAGTTAAGGATAGTCTATGGATTCTTTATATATCTAACTTCTGTGCATGTTCTGAAGTAAATGCAGCACTCAACATAACCCCCCACAACATTATAGTATTTCACAATTCTTTTTTAATAATCAATGCTGTCCCCCCCTCCAAGTTATAATAATTAAATACCTATCTCTTCTACAGAGTATAAATTTGTATAACAGGTATATACACAAAACATACATACATTTCAGGCAATACTAAATAACTTCATCAAATAAATGATATAGGGTTTCCAAAAATAGGATGCCTTTCTAAAAATAAGATGTCTTTCTGTTAACATTGTTTTTACTGATTAACTATTTCACTGCATATTTATGCAAAGTCAGATAGCACAGAAGGGCATTCAGATGAATGTCTGAAATAATACTTGCTTATTAATGACATAAGAGCTGAAAGAGACAGCTTTGCAGATTTTCTCTGCAGTTGTTAAAGGTGCACAAATACTAAAGGACTGGAGTTTAGCCATTATGGTGCCTATCTACAAAAAGGACTATTGAGATCTACCTGATGACTACCAGCCCGCCAGTCCTTTAAGTAAGCTCTGTGCTAAGCATAAGACAGCCAGTTTGGTGTAACAGGAAAGACACCAGGCTAGAAACCAGGACACTGTAAGTTCTAGTCCTGCCTTAGGTACAAAGCCAGCTGGGTGACTTTGGGCCAGACACTCTCACTCAGCCCTAGAAAGGAGGCAATGACAAATCACTTCCAAAAAACCTCACCAAGAAAACTGCAGAGACTTGTCCAGGGAGTTGCCAGAAGTCAACACTGACTTGAAGGCACAAAAAAACACAAAAAACAAAAAACAAGCCAAGCATAAACTGTCTGACTGGGTCAACTGAGAACCTATTTTGGCAGATGGGCAGGCAGGTTTTAAAGGTGGATGCTTCATTTTTGACCAGGCTCTTACACTGCAACATCTGGGTAAAAAATATTAGTCCAAGCCAGGTTCTGTATTATATGCCATATTTTTTTAAAATTTTAGATCTGCATTCCATCTTATCTCTAGAAGAGCGCTGAACAGCAAATTCAAAACTGAAATAGATAGCTATTTCTGTTAATATATAAACGCTAAGAAAACTCTGGAATAAAGTTTTGCTGCAGTACACAAGGTTATTGTATTAAAGAAATTCCAGTCTGAAGAGAAGTAAGGCAAGATGCATCAATCTGTACAGATTGTACAATCTGTACAAGATGCATCAATCTGTACATCAGTTTTATTGTGGCCAAACTAAGTAATTCAGAGTATCACAAACATCAGTAAAATTAAAACAATCTCTGAGT
The DNA here is from genome assembly GCF_059951505.1 of Python bivittatus. Classification (NCBI taxonomy): domain Eukaryota; kingdom Metazoa; phylum Chordata; class Lepidosauria; order Squamata; family Pythonidae; genus Python; species Python bivittatus. The sequence goes on along the minus strand of NW_028277075.1, from coordinate 20,699,172 downwards.
GCCTTAGCCACAGAGTGTTCTAAGAAAGCACTTGAGATCAATCATTCCAAAACCAAGGTATTAATTTTTGCAAAGCATCCTAGAGTGCATGCTTGGCGGTTAAATGATCAGACAATGAAGCAAGTCAAATCTTTAAATATTTGGGGATAGTTTCTTTTATAGCTATATCAAACACAGGGGACATCAAAATATGAAAAATCAGTAGCAGCATTACAACCACTTTACTTTCCCAGAGTGGTGTGGCATATTCCAGCAATGTTAAAATTATTTTTGGTTAAGGTCCATGGAGTATCTTTGTTTAGAGCTCACTTAGCACCAGACAGCTCTTCTCTGTAAGAGGAGAGCCATATCAGTCCAAAAATCAGGAGTCTGGTAGTACCTTTTCAGACCAACACATTTTATTAAATGTTTTAATTACATTTAGTCTGAAAAGTTGTTGCCAGTCTCCTCCTGATTTCTGTCCATCTGGAACAGGTCCAGTTTAAATTGCTGCCCAGAGTCACTTGGATTGAGATGGGCGGCTATAGAAATTGAATAAAATAAATAAATAAATAAATTCACAAGGAAAGTGTCCTTCTGTGTAATTGATGTGGTATTAAGAAGGGAGACTGGTCTGACTAAAGAGGAGATAGGCACAGGAATTTATTACTTATATGAATTTATATGGCTGCCCATCTCACCAATGTAACTCTGAGTGGGTAACAGGAACTAAAATATAATATCAATTCAATATATAAAAAGTAAAAAATACAGTTCCAACCAACTAGCACAAAGGGGCTCCTGAAAACCCCATTTACCAATAGTGTGGGCTTGATTACTCTCTTGCCCCCCCCCCCCCATGCCTGGGAAAACAGTCAGGTTTCCAAGGCTTTCCGAAAGGTAAACAGAGTCAGGGCTAGCCCAACCTCGGGCATTATGGTGTCCCAGAGGGCACGTGCAGCTATGGAAAAGGCACACTTCTTGGGTCCCCCTAGATGACAATCTCTAATAGACAGGACCTGGAGCATGCCCCTCCTGCCCAACCTAATGGCATTATGGCCCACTGGCTAAAGTTGGCTTTTCCAGGTCTAGGTTTTTTGATTATGGTGCATAATTATGAGTCAACATCGAAAAGAAAATTCCTTGCAAAAATGGCAACACTGTGATTTCTCAAAAGAAGTTATTTTGATGATGGGCTACATCAAGCTCTCAGGCAACCTGCTAGAGACTTGAAAGACCAATTGGATCAATCTGTGTTACCTAGCAATGTGTTTTTTGAATAGTTAAGCTCCTATCAACCCCACTAGGTAAACCAGACCAGGAAATCAACTTCACAGGAAGACTAGAACTACCTTTATTGAGATTTGCTATAATAACAGAATCTTGCAACCTTGATTGTGCTGTACCTCCTCCCTTTCTTATACCCCAGTGAATCAGGGAAGTATCTACCTGAGCTGCTTCCAAATATTATCTTATTTCCCAGGGCTTAAAAAGTGTTTCAGTCTCTTTCACCTGCATAATAGTTACAGCATATTTACGTCAAGGTCATTTTCCTTACTGTGTACAGCCACCTTTTTTAGGCCAGCAAGACATTTAAATCAAATAACCTTTCCTAAACTTTGAAGAGCACTAACATTAGCATGCTTAATGGCCTCCCACAGGCTTACCTTCAATTGCACCACAGTGGTCACAATCTTGACTTTTTTGACCATACCCTGTGGACTGTTAGACTTTTCCGTGAAACCTTATATTGATATGCTTCATTGACAACAGGTAATTGTTGGGACTGATGTCATTTTTACTTGATCTTCAACTATTTGGAATTGGCATGAGCAGTAAGATGCAACATTTGCTAAGAAGAGGGATAATTAAGAACATCAAAAGAGTCTCTTCAAATTGTGGGAAAGGCACTAAATTGGTATAAATAAGCAGAAAGTAAGCAAACTGGGCCCCAAATCCTAATTTTGCCTATAAGCTGAGGAGGTCTCACATGAAAAACACTGTTAGATTTGCACTGGATAGCTTAATGAAAATGTGGACACAGTGGTTGCTCTTCTCAAAAAACCAATTCCATGACAAAGGATCATTAGGTAAGGAAACAGAAATAAAAATAGTCAGAACTTCAGTGTCTTTGTACAAATACTCATCAGCAAGGCTTTCTAATCCCCTATCCTCCAGGCAGTTTCTTGCCATCATCCTTCCCCTCTCCCATCCAACCATCTGTGACCATAGGTCTAAGATCAGAAAAATAAGCGGAAATCAGTCTGAGGAACTTTCCATGGACACAACACAGGGAACTATACTTCGCGTTTTTTCCATCAGTCTCTGGTTGTGCTGTTTTTTTTTTTTTTTGATGAAAGCTATACTTTAGTTTTGATCATCTCTAGACCTGTAAGCAGAGAAAATGTAGGTTTTCTTTCATTTCATTTCTTTCATTTGCAAATCTGTCTCTAATTAATGTAGCATTTGCTTGCAATGGTTAATTTTTAGTTGTTTGTTTTGTGGACAAAAATGTTAACTTCCTTCCATGTCTCCAAGTATTAGAATCTATTTCTTCTTATCTAATACAACACGAAGTTTTGCTAAGTCCCCAGCAATGCTGGGAATTATAGACCAGTAATATCTGGAATTTCAGAAGTTGCCTTTCCCTGTATTAAACTATAAAATATCATTGAAAATGAAAACAAATATGCATTCATCTTAGAGCTGCATTAGAAAGAAGTACAAAAAAAAAAGTTTGTGCATGGAACAGTAAACCATTATTTTATATCATCTTGAATGGCAATCATAATGTTAAGCAATCTAAGTCAGGAATGAGCAGAAAATAAATCTGGATGTACTCATATTTCTCAAAGTGGTGTGGAGTAGAGTATCATTTTTTCTGTCAGTCAATTGTTTAAGCATGTTCTTAAATGCTTTACCCAGTCCTACCCTAATCTATGTAAGTTAGGCTGATTAAATTAAGAACACTTAGGTTAAAAAAAAAACACAAGACTCTTGTATGGAAGAACTATGAGCTCACTTTTGCTGCTAAAAGCCAATTTTTGTATTTCTACCTTGTACAGCACTTTGAAATTGAAGGTAAAAAGGTGCTTTGGAGCTTGCAAAGGCATAAATGGAACACCTGTCAGCAATTCCTTATGTCTCTCCCCACCCCTATTGCACAGCAGCTGGTATGGGTACCTGTGTAATCCTAGGAAATGGATCCTGAAGGTATCTGCCTATGCCACCAGACTGGATACTGTAGGGATGCCCCGGGTCCCTTCCCTTAAAGGTTGCCTTCTAATGGGACCCAGGAAGGGTCCCTTTTCCACGGCAGGTCCTTGAGTTCTGGCAGGTCCCCACCTTTTTAACCTTCTGGAAGGTGATAAAGAGCTAGTTCTTCCTCCAAGCGCTGGGATAGGGTGACGTTGGAGCTTCAAGGGAGTGGCACTGGGTGCATCGAAGGAGATTGGTTGTGCTGCCTGGTTTTTGTTTTTATTGTTTTCTGTTTTTATAATGTTTGGTTTCATAGACCTGCTGTGAAGTGCTCAGAGTTGTGTTTCTTGAGATGGGCAGCCATATAAGTCAGATAGACAGACAGGCAGAACTGCTTTCAGGAGTCTTAGAAGGTGCTACATTCTGGTGCCCAGGTGATCTAAAGCATCCTTTTGCCTTTGGATCCAAAGTGCTGCACAGTCCTATTCACTACCTGCTGTTCACATTTTTCAGTAATATTTTAGTAAGACACATAGGCCAACATTTAAAGAGTACAAAGCTAAAACAGAAAGAATCCATTGCTGATGTGAAGTGCACTGCAAGCAAATATTTCAACACTGCTCTCTAAAGATTCATATAATCAATGAACTTGCACTGCTACCATCACTGCAATGTTAACCCACTTAGAGCAGGTAATTATATGAGTTTGATGCATGCTTATTTATATTTCAAAACAGACTTTTTAAAGTTCCTTATCTTTTGCTTCCATCACAGAAATGTAATCAGTTTCAGTACTATATTTATTGAAAGTTCCAAGCAGAAGCAATCTGACTTTTTAAAAAATGTGTGGAATGGATATGCAACTCACCCTATGCAGTTTGACTTAGAAATGAGATCTAGAAAACTCAATGAGATTTAATTCAAATGAACTGTGCAGCCGAATTGCACTGGATACACATACTCATCTGAATACTTTGCTTTCCTTCATGCACATGCTTTATAAATATCCGTGATGAAATGAAATACAAGTTGACAACAATAATATAGAGTGACTATGGAATATTGAGTTTATATTTACACATGGGTCCTACTCTGTCATTGCTCACAAATAACTTTTAGATTAAAAAAGGGGACATAACCCTTCCCTGATGAAGTATGTGTACATGCCACACCTCTTTCAGAACAGCTGAAGCCTTTTCACAGTTGGAACCTTCAATTGCATAGGAGTTCCAATCACATGAAAATATATATGTGGTCAGCAATTCATGGGTAGGTTTTCCAAATTCAGGTATTTATGAGTCTCTGGGGGTCTAGGAAGCAGAACTAATATCACATGTAACATTAGAACTGGCCCTTCATTACCCCCTCCATCACACAGGTCTTAAAAAGAGGTCCTTTATACTTATTCTTGTGCATTGCAAAGCAAGTGTGGCAAAGAATTTGCACAACCCCATTATTCAATTCAGCACTCTGTTCCAATGGTCCATAAGCAGGATGCCATAAGCAAACACATTCCTGCTTGCTTAGCCATTGAATAGATATTCAATACTGAACACAACACAGAAGTACTATCACTAGTAGCCATGAGTAGCTTTACCTTTCCTGAATTTGTATAATCCCATTTTAAATTTGGGCTAATCGTTTTCTCTCAGCCCAACCCAACTCACAGGGCTGTTGTTGTGAGGAAAGTAAAAAGAGAAAGCATTGTGTTTACTGCCTGGAGTTGTATAAAAATAAAGCTGGGATATAAATCTAATAAATAATTAATTCATGACTCTGTCTTTTATGATAGGAAGTCCCATTATTTAACTCTTCATTGTGCAAAGAAGCAGAGCCTTTATCCCTCCTTTATCTCCCATCACTTAACTTTGTTAGATGATACTATTTCCATGACTACTCTTTCAGTACCACATATAAGTAGATACACTTTTTTATGTTCCTTCTCATTTACCATAATCTAAAATAATCCAAATATTTTATCTTTTTGTTCAATCAGAATTTGCTTCAATATCTTAATGTCAGCAGCTTTTGCTGACTTATACAGAACAGACAATATTCTTTGCTTCAGCTTTTTCTGGTTCATGCATTTGAATCTAAACCATGGTCTAACATTACATGGAAATCAGCCCACCATGGTTCCTGACCAGAATTCTACAGGTTTAACAAAGTAAATAAACTATTTCATTTTCAAATGAAATAATATTCAAACATAAATTTGTAACTACATTACCAAGGCATGACTGTATAATTACATTTTACATGGTCTAAGAAAGTTTCAATTGCACTGTCATGGCTGACATCTTGCTGCTTTCAACCACACCCTGCAGACAGCCCTGAACTTCAGCAAGAAACATGAAAACCAGATCACCTGGAAGCCACACCCAAAAGATAGGGGTGAGAGCAGAGGAAGAATGACAACTTGCATTACTCTTTTGAAAGTCCAATTGGTAAACAAATTGTCTTCATACTTTTTAAAAATAAAATCTATAAATGCTATCTTTATTGCCCTGTGCAAATTCAATAAATATGTAATGCAACCTGGTTTAAAAGATTATTCTGATGGCAACATCTGAAGAATTTTTTGAGATAGAGTCTATTTCTGTAATTTATTAAAGTTGTGGAAGTAAGTCAAATTGAACCAAGACTAAAAGCTTTCAGAAAAGGGGATGGTGGATTATTCACAATGGCTGTGGTGTCCCATCTTTAGAAATCACTCCCCAGAAACAGTCTTGATATTTTAACATACAAATATATTTTTATTTATTTTAGCATTATAAACAGTTGATTTAATTTACTTTAAATCTTTTTTACCTGGCTTTATTTGTTCTACCCAATATTTTATATATATCAGCATTTTAGCAGCAGTTATTTTATATATATTTTAGTTGAGCCATTGAATTTTTAATTGGTGGCTGCTACAATAGTCTTTTGAAGTTTAGAGACATACTTGCATGCACTAATTTAGGCACTCTGGTCAAACTATTCCAATGAATCCCTAATTCAACAAAAGCAGACATACCTTCTATATAGCACAAAGTTAAAATATCATCTTTCTGCAAATCTGAAACCATGCTTATTATTTTACATGTAGTTGTTCACGTACTCAAGATATAAGAAAACAGTCAATATGGCAGATCCATAAATTTAGATATTGTCCTTTGTAACATTTCCTTTGATGGAAATAATCACTTCTAAACATTTACTGTAGCTCACTAAAATACTATCTGTTCTTGGTTTGGGATTTTTTTTCTCACTATTTATTACAGAACAATTTTAGTTCAGAAATAGACTTAAGCCTCCTTGCCTGCAGTACATGTTTGAGAACTCCCCACAGATTTTCAACAATACTCAAGTTTGGGGACTGTGAAACCCATTCCAAACCCTTCATCTTTCTTTCCTGTAAGTAGTTCTGGGTTCATTTGGGGGTATATTTCAGTTTGTTGTCTTGATGAAATATCCAATCTCTTTCCAGTTTCAGTTTTTTTCAGTAGTGAGACATGAGCTTCTAGGACATGCTGATATTTATTTGACTCCATTATTTCTTCCACCTTCACAGTATTTCCTGTCCAATGGTTGCCATAAAATCTTAAAGCACAATAAAGCCACAATAAAGCTTAACCATTAGCAAGGTGTGCTTTCTTCAAATTGATTCACCCCTTTCCCCCTCTAAATGTACATTATGTGGCTGTGGTCAAACAGTTCAATTTTTGTTTCATGAGTCCAAAGTACTTTTTCCAAAATCTTTCAGGTTAATCAAGATTTTATTTTTGCATTCTTTAGATAATGACTTTTGTGATCATGTCACAGAAAAGGTTTCCTTCTGACAACTCTCCTGTGCAGGCCACTTTATATATGCAACACTGTATTGTGGACAGCTACTCCAGTGTCAGCTAAACTTTTCAGCAGGCCATTTGCAATGACCTATGGGTTGTGTTTTTGGGGCACTTCTACCAGAAACTTTTCTTGGTCTTCTAATGTTATTGCTTGGCTTCAACAGTTCTACATAGCATTCATTTTTCTACAGTTTCCAACAGTTGAAATTGCTAGATAGAAGTCTGACTGATACACACACACACACATTTCCTTCCTTTGCTTTATAAGAGTGAATTATGTTCATTTTCAAATGCTTGGAGGGCTGCTTAGAAGAACCTGTGATTGTTGAAAGGAGACAGAGCAGCAGGCACAACCTCAGAGGTTATAAGGGCCAGGATATTTGTTCACTTGGCTAATTGTAGGCCTAACAAGCCTATCACCTTTTTGGTCCCTATTAACAACTTTACAATAACAACAATAAATTAGCAGAGAATCAACTGGAAAGGTTCCAAATTTCTGCACCTGCCCTATATGTTGTTGTCTTATTTTGAATCTGTAAAGAATTGCATGTGAATAGTAAGAATGGTTTCAAATTTGCAGAAAGATGAAGTGTTTAACTTTGTACCATGCAGAGGTTGTGTCAGCTTCTCTTCATAATTTCACCTGGGGTGCCTAGAGTTTTGCAGGCAAAAGTTATACATGCAGACATATAAACAGGTATTAATAAGTATAATCTATATCAGTATCTATATTTATGTGTTTGCGTGTAGAAAGCGTTCATGAAAATGTTAAACTGCTGTTTTTAAGCAAACAAGAAAATACAATATTGACTTATTTTGATAAAATTACTTTGTGAAAGCACTTAATCCTCCTAGGGAAAAAAGTATGTTTGCCAGGACAAAAACAATTAGTCTGCAGATAGGAACCACAATCAGAACAAGATATATACACAGACACAGACACACAGATACATACAGACACATACACACACACGTCTGTGTGTATGTATGTATGTGTGTGTGTGTGTGTGTATATATATATATATATATATATTTGTGTATAACTTTTGTAGTTTGCAAAAGAATTGTATAGAAAGGTGAAATGAAGTAAGAGCTTTGTCCTTTGCTCAATCACAGGTGGCTAGTGTTCACAAAAGTATTCTAAAGTAAGTGGAGTACATGCAAACATATCGTTTATTTTTGTCATCTGGTTTGTCTTAATCATGATCTAAAAATTCATTTATAAGCCTGTATACAAAATGCCATGTTTATATCAATATCATATGCTGCTTACTTGGAACAGTACACATTAAAATGAAGAACAGAAATCTGTGTAATGGTCAAAGACAACCAATAACAAAACCACTAAATTCTAGTTGTCAAACATAATTTACCATGTATATTTCTTCATTTCTTCTGATAAAACAGAAATTATTAAAATTAAAGTGATATGGGTGAGTGTTTACGGCTTCCTTTAAAACTTTGACTTACAGCGGTATCTATTTAAGCTAAAGGCAGAAAAAAAAAATCACACAGAGAGCTCTGTGCAATGGCCTAGTGACTTTTTATCCTCCTGTCAAACCTCAGCAGTTTTATTTGCGGTGATACATGCTGAAGAAGGTTGGAGGTTAAAGTTGATAGGAGGGCCAACAGGAAGGCCAACCAACTTCTTTCCAAAGATTACATCCCTTAATGTATTAGTGCCTGTTGGCAGCTGTTGCTGCTGACTTTACAAGGGGAAATTTTATATACTCATTAAACCAAACCCCAAATTCTGGATCATACCAATAAAGCAAATACCCTTGGAGCTTTTATCATAGAGACTTCTAATATTACAATCACATATGCTAGAGCTGTACAATGATTGTTGGATAACTACTATGAAATTGAAAAAGTTTTTTTTTTTTAATTTTCAGAAAAGATTACTGGTACAAGGGAGACTAGAAGCTTCTTCAGAGAAGAAAATAATCTTAAAATAATGCAGTAAGACTTTATTAAATTCACAAACCAGATGTTGACCAAGATTTTGTTGCCAGGCACTTTGGAAAGTCAAAGCCACAATTTCAAATTTTATTTATTTATTTATATTTCAAATTTAGATATTGGTCTTGAGTTTCAGATTTTCTAAAATAAATCTCTGCTGGCTATCTTTTGTTATCACCTCCCTGTTTCAGGAAGGAACAGCTTTCTTAAGACAGGTTCCTTTCAAAGCAATGAGTAATATAAACTTCCAGTATGTTCCTCTATGCTTTTAACATCAGATCATCATTTGAGGCTTGCTCTGTGAAACCGGCTCCTGAGCTGCTAGGTGGACAGTGACTACTGGACAGCAAAGCTTTTCAGTGCCAGGACTTTTAAGAATGTGTTACATTATATGCTGCTATATTTTAAACTAAAACATACAATAAAACATTATGTAAAATATTCAACATAAAATACACAGTAAGAGCAATAGTTAAAGAATCAGCTAAATAATAAACATAGCAATAAGGAGAATTTGAATTTTATTTAAAGTGCTTTGAGATTGTAATACAATTTTATCTAAAAGTTTTAAAAACTCCAGTAATTTAAAAACGTGCTGATTTAAAGCTACAGCTGAGGCTGACTCAAGCTCTACCAAACCCAAGAAAATGTAAACTAAGAGTTAATAGTGTTACTAGTAGTGATTTTTCTGCAAATATTAATAATTGTAATCCTCTGTGCACCTACAATGTTGTGTTTGGATGGAAGATCTGAGGCCAATAAAGATGCTTCATTGTATTAAACTTACTTTGTCTTACAAAGCACTGTCCTGCTAGAGGTACTGCCTTTGTATCCTTTCCCCCCTTAGCTACATTATTTTTTAGCAATTTTTTTAAAAAAAACTTCCATTAGCTTCTGAAATCAAGTTGGATTTTTTTATGCTGAAATATAATAGAAGGGACCTCTTCTCACATACGTTCTTCCTGGCAATTTAAAACAAAGAGTGTGGATTGCAAATGGAGACAGCAGTCAATCAAATTACATGAACTCCAGCTTTTATTTCTGGCCCTTGGCAAATGTTCTAGGTTACCAGCAGAAACCCTTCCTGTTCTGAAGAAGTACACTATGCTTATCTGTTGTCTTATTTTTTAAGAAGACTTTGAGGTTCTTTACTACTTTGAGAGGGTGCTTTGCTTGCGCTAACATGCTTTGTGAAGTGCTCTCAGGAATGCTTTGTGCTGTCCTAATGGATAGCCATAATGACTAAGTATTAGCCCTGGGATCTGAGTTACTACGCTTCTGAATATCAGTGAGAAGGGTACATGAGTGGAAGATATACTTATGCTCATGTTCTGTGTCAGTGTTTTACAGGAGGTGATGTTTGGTTCTTGTGAGGACAAAATGCTGCTTTCAGATCCTTGCCTCAATCATGACTCTTCATATGCTCTTCAAAGATCTAGCTCACCATACCTTAAGGCAGTGTTTCTCAACCTTGGCAACTTTAAGATATGTGGACTTCAGCTCCCAGAATTCCCCAGCCAGCATTTAAGCTCTGCCTTAAAGAGTAGAACACTATAAGGAATTATTGCATCTTATGCAGTTATTGAATATTTGTTTATATAATCTTTACCATGATATTCTCAAAACAATTGAAAAACAAAATCCACCGGTGAAGCATATTTATTAAGAATGAAAGTTATCAGAAGGGATATGTAAACATGAAGAAACACTGTTATTTAGCAGCTATTTGTTTTCTCTACAAATGTAGGTTCTTGACTATGGTGGATAATTATAACTCAACATGGAAAGATCATCCCTGCAAAAATGGCAACATCATAGATTCTCAAAAACAGTTAATTTGGGGATGGGCTATGATCAATCACTGCACTCAATATATTAGAGACTTGGAAGATCAATTTGCCCTAACTATAAATGTGTTTTTGAGTAGTCAAGCTGTCTTCTTTAGTCTAGCAAGATATTTAAATCAAATAAGTGTTCCTAAACTCCAAAGACCACTAACATTAGTATGTTTTAATGCTCATGTAGTAGTTGTTTTGGAGGGCAAATACAAATAAGTTCCATATGAGCTAAGTTTGTGCCCCATGTGATGGACCCATTGAATCTATGGGCCATATTTTGTTATATTATGCCTTCTATAAGGATGCAAGAACCCACTGAATACAGTAGCTTATTTGGTGAAGTATCCAGACAGTTCTGAATTGTTTTATGCACAGCTACTCACTACTTCGGTGAGGCCACTATGATTCAGTTTCCTTGAATGTACAAAATGTTTGTTATACTGCCTGTAAAACTCAGCACACCTTGTTTACTTTATAATTACAATTTCATATTTGTGCTGTGTTACATTTGAAACAGAAGTTATTTATTTGTTAACCTGCATAATTCTGGTCAATGACGGTTGTAAAGAACTAACTAGCTTTTTATGTACAAATATTTTAGAAGATTCATGGGAACTAGGCATATAAAAGGACAACTACCTTATCTCACACACAAGACACACACACACACACACATTTGGATGGAAAGCTAAAAAGGAAGAAAAATATTTTATTTAGAACTTGAATATTTTATTTAAAAAGGTTAAAATCAGGATATCAGGTTGTCTGATTAAATATGAAAGGAATGACAGAAATACTGAAAAGAAGATAGGGAGATTGTTGAGAAAACATTGGGGATACACAGTTCTAAGAGTTCTGCTGCCAGGTCTAGGACCATATAAGCTGCAGAAAGCTATTATGAATGTCTCTACAGCAGTGGAGCTCGCCCTTTATGCACTCACTGAGGCAATATGCACACTGCAGGACCAAATAGAGGATACTGACCATCTCAGAATGGACAATAGGCTAGTCCTAGATTATTTGTAATCTAGGGGGAGGGGGTAAGTTTTAAGGTTTTAAATGAATGGCTACTGAATAATTCAATCTATGCTTGAATTGTCAGAATATGTGAAATGTAAATATTCACCCTATTAGATCACATTCCTTACCAGAGTACTAGAAAAAAGGCAAAATAATATTACTGTATAAAAAATCCAGAAAGATTCCAGGAAATTAAAGGAACATTACTCTTACATTGGGGAAACATTATAAAAACGTACAGAAGAAAAGTCCTGTATAGGAAGAATAAGTGTAACATCAGTTAAGAGAAGGCCTGCATTACAACCTTTCTGGAATTCTTTGGGAAATCATATATATTGGCTATGAGGCAAGAATACTCTCCTCAGAATAATGGGCATAAAATAAAATCTCCAGTGTTTGAAAGTGAAGGGCTATGTGAAGCATTTGAAAAAGGTATATCACACATCATGAAATGGCTATGAGTGCACAGGCCTGTGGAAACAGCTGGGTAGTTTTTGAAGCAATTTGCAAGAGACAAAGCTACTTTAAGGAAAGTAAAAGCTTTCGTGAACCTGAGACATAAAAATAATGTTTGAATATTCTATACTTATTAAATTGATAAAATGAGGTGTAGAGGGAAAAAAAAGGTTCATGCTTGCATTCAACTAATTAGGAGATGTGCATTTTAGAATATGTTTATTGCATGAAAATTCAACAGGCTTTATTGTGGAGAACTAGTTGTATATGTGCACACTGCACTCACTCAAGCCACTATTGATGCAGCAGCTTGGTGGAAAAGGAATCTTAAAGAAAAACAGTTAAAACCAAAATAGTTAATTAATGATGCAACAGTGCAGCACAAGCTAATAAAAGGAATGCTTCTTGGGTAAATTATATCATTGTACAAAAATTACAGAACTATATAATATTTTGTTATCCTGAGAAGTTAAAAATTATTCTAATCTTCAGAGCCTGCTGATATATGAAACCCTTGAGTTTATGGAAATATATTTTTAAAATGCAAAGTTCAAATCTGACATAGAAATTATATTCAGTAATGGATTCAGAACCAACTTATACTAAAAGCAGCATGCTACGAGTACAGCATTATGGAAATGAATGTATATGCCATTACTGTTTTTAGCTTGGCTTCCATTTACTATTTCTTCCTCTTTTATAGAGGCAGACAACTCTTAGTGGCCTAGGATCCCATTCCATTTGACTCTGCCAACTCAGGGATGAAGGGAAGTTGTGGGGAGAACCATAAATGGAGACCGGTAAGATTTTTTTAAAATTAAAAACTCATTAAAATTAAAAGTTAATTCTTTAGAAAGAGTGAATTCTGAAGGCATTCTTTGTCACTGAAATGATAGAGAAGGTTCTAGGTGCCATGCTACAGGACATGGAAACTCTATAGGACCTTCAGCTGTCCATTTATATTTTACTGTCTTTCCTCTGTGAATTTTAGATTCAATGGGACCTATATGTTTTACTGACCCTTTGCAAAGCATCATACTGTAGATTTGAATGGTTTTATATTAATAATGTTTATTGTGTATCTCATATAGCTTATCACTTGCCCATTAGGATACTTTAAAGTGATCCAGAAAGCTGATATTTTGACATATATTTGTCTATTATACTGATTAAGAGGGACTTCTAGAAATATCAGTGTTAAAATTATGGCCCAAATGAAATATATCCAGGAAATTAATTATCCATCCAATACAATACAGAGTGCTCCACAAACTTCATCAAGCATTAAGACTTTCAGGCAGCAATGGAATATAAGTTCCAGTTGACAGATGGTGAGCATCTCCGCTCAAACGTCGTTATGGTTTAAAGAGTACTATGTACAACTGATGATTCTTTGAGTCAGTTTGGTCTAGTGGTTAAGGCTAGAAAGCAGGAGACTGTGGGTTCTAGTTCTGCCTTAGGCATGAAAGCTGGCTGGACGATTTTGGGCCAGTCACCCTCTCTCAGCCCAACTCACCTCATAGGGTTGTTGTTGTGGGGAAAATAGGAGGAAGGAGTATTAGGTATGTTCGCCACCTTGAGTCATTTATAAAAAATAATAAAGGCAGGATAAAAAATCTAATATATCTATATCTATATCAAATATTAAGAAGTATACATTATTCTCTATTACATAGAAGAAAGATTTAGGAATCATAGACAATTTGAAGGATAGTGTGGGATGGTATCATGAAAAAGTATATATTTCCTCTAAGATGATAATTAAGAATTAAAAAAAAAATAGTAACCTTTGCTTCTAAAATGATGCTGTACAAGTGCCACCCATTTCAGTAGCTTTCTTTTTTTCTCTCAATAGATCAAATCCATTATAACCTTCTTTCTCATCTCTTTGTGCCCATTTTATAACCCATCGAGACCAATTTTTGTCCACTGGATATTTCTGTAGTTCAAAGCATGAATTACCCATTCTACTTTCTTTTTGAGTCATTTTTTTCCATGTTTGCTCCTGAACTGAGATCCTTATGCTCTGCTACTTCCACAGTAATGCTACATTATAATCAGTGTAGTGGAATACATATGGGATACATTGATTGTATATAATTTTACATTAATACATTCCATTTAATGGGACAATTATTGCTAGTATATAAAGATTAACACAAGTGGAACCACTACTGTGTAATGAAGCTTTTCTAGTTTCCATTCTACAGTTTCCCCATGCCCCCAAAAGCTGTTTGGGATGGTTTAGCTAAAGCAGTGAGGATAAACAATGGAAATATTTCTTTGAAAAACTGAGCTGAATTGCCTTGTGCAGACCTGCCTTTCTACTTAAACAGGACATTCTGGAAACAAGCACTATGCAGTAGTTCAAAAGATACATAGGATTTTTGAAAAGATTGCATTTAATTTTATTAATTTTATTTTATTCAGGAGATATAAGCAGTAGACTTTTTTTAAAATTGTGAAATAATTCAGGCTAATTTTTATACTTAATACAGTCTTATTTTTGAAATATGGAATTTTGAATAGCTATAATATGTGCAGAAAAACATGTGTTGAAGATGTACTTTTGTGAAGTCAATTTAAAATATATAACTGGTAGATAAATTCATGCAATACCTGGTTATGACCTGGAGATGGTTAGTGTAATTGATAAACCTCCCCTGCTATTGCAGGAAATGAAAATTGCAAAACCTTCCAATCACAAGAAAAGGCTGAGGAAAGGAGCCAGCCTCTAAAATATGAACAAGCTAATGCCAAGACTATTAACAAACAGCCAGATAGTCAGGCTGCTCCTTTCTTAGTATACAAAAACCAGTTTAGTTATGCATATAAAGATATTTGTAAGCCTTAACATGAACACACAGCATTTTAAAAATGGCACAAGTACTATTCCAGAAGCAATGACACTATAATCACCTGTAACATGGTTGAAACTGTAAAGAAATAAGAGAATGTACTAATGAAGCATGTTTGTCAAATTAACCATGTTGCTTCTAGTTTTCACCATACATGGGGCACTTTTATATCAGAGACTTTTAGCATGTCTTCTGTACTTATGTCTTGATTTAAGACGGAGTGACAAATTCATTTATGAGTATATACTACAGTATATATTCCAACATCCTTATTCATCTGTATAGAAAAAAAGTCCTTACTACTTTAAAGTTCACTTTTGGTATTTATCTGAAAAGATGATGATATTGAATTCAAGATTTCTAAAAAGGAAGAGGAGAAGTTGAGTGATACTCTAAAACTTAAACATGGCTCTTTTCCATACAACTCGTTATAGAAATACAGAGAGGAACCCATCTCATGTTTGTTTTCCTGTATAGAAACTAGCCTTAACCTAAAGAAAACTAATATTTTCAATCCTGAGTGAAATCCCAATTGATCTGAATGTGCTTAAGCTCAAATAATGCTCTCTAAATTAGGATCAAAGTTTAATTTTAAACAAACCAACAAACAAGAATCGCATAAGTCATAAGTGTAGTATCTCCCTTTTAAAATATGAATTATTTTCAAGAGTTAAAATCAAGTAGTTACAATAAATGCTTCTGAAATCAAGTAGTTACAATATTCTTGATTCTGAAATCAAGTAGTTACAATAAATGCTTTGTTTTTATATTCAACCAGGAAAGTTGAGATTATACAGAATAATTTGTAATGGAAACTTAAAAAAAAAGTAATGGAAAAGTATAGGAGATTTTTTGTAAATTTATGTAAGTTATACTACAAAACTAACATTTATATAATAAAGTAAAGCATTAAATACTATAACAGTAACTAGTTTTACTAACTGTAGAATTAAATAAATGAAAAAAGTGTAGTAAAGTATACTCCTTATATAGTCTATTTAATTAGAAATTCTCAAGTCTTACAATATAAAAAGTTTAACTTAATTTTGTTTTCATGTATATGTATAATAAAGTATATAACAGATTAACCTTTTAATTAGTAATACACTTTTCAAAAAGGTTTACATTTTAATAATGTGAAACAAAGCCATGTGACAAGCTCAGTAGCAGTTTGAGATAAAATTTTTAAAAATCTAGAGGGGAAATTGAAAGTATAATGCATGATGGGCAATTAAGGATATATTTTGACAATTCTAAGTGGTCAAGTTTTTAAAGTATGACACTGAAACCTTAACCTATCCATATAGTAGTGATAAATGAGGCATTTTGTGTCATTACAGTCCCATAAATCACTTTCTTTAACTGCTGATGGCTTTTATCAGATCTAACCTTTTCAAGCTTCTACCAGAGTGCTAACATTTTCAACTCTGACATACGTGCAGTTTACAAATTCTGCAGCTGATTAACTCTGGACAGAAACTCACTGTCATCATTGTCTTCATTCAAATAGATTCAGGTCTCCAAAACTCATAGGGACTCTCAGTGCACAAACAAGAAAAATGAAAATACACAAATGTTGAGGAATTTTTAAAAAAAGTATTACTTTGGGATCCCCTTTTTATTATCTTACTTTCAATTCTGTTCTTGATCACTGATAAATATTAAGCAAGACTTAGAATATTAGAAAGTATACGGACAAGAGTAATATCTGGTGGTCTGTAATTAAATTACATAAGTTTACTAATAGGGTGTATACCTTTTTAAAAACAGATGTTACATAAAATTGCAAATCAGCATTTTTTTTTAAGGTTGAAAAATAATTATTCAATACATGCTTTCTAAAAATCTATGTGTAAATAGAGTAATATAGCAGGAAGAATGGCAATAACAATGGTTAAAGGGTACTTAGATCTGAAAAAAGCAATGTAGGGAAACAGTATAAAAACCATGATTCCCAACAGATGTGAGAAATAACTAATTATGCCATTGGCCATGTAATCGTGAATATATACAAAATTAAAAGTACCATATAATATGAAATACTTCATCTATCTTACCTATTGTAAGATCTGTAATTTCAAATATAATCACAGTATGGTATACATAAATTTTGAAACACTCTGTCTTCTCATTGTGTATGCTTTTATGTTTAAAAATATAAGATACACTTACATAAATTGGGATAGATACAGTCAAGGAAATAATGCTAGAATTGTAACTGATACAGACAGTGAAGCAATCCTCAAATTTAAGGCGGAGGTATTGTATTCAGTAATGCTGGTCACACTAAAAATCTTGATATTTTGTGTGTGATCACTGGAAGCTTCCTATTTCAGATAGGATTAGTTGTGATATGAACTAATACACATCAGACCTAAATAATGAAACATGAAGAGACAGACTCAGACCACACAAATATGAATGTCCACAGAGATCTTCCTGTGGCAGATTGCTTCTTTCCAATAATTTACAAATCTCTGAAAATAGTGGCAATGATTATTTTTTATGCATTCCAGCTAGCATACTCTTTTAATGTCATTGTCTAAATCTATCCTCAACAACCTTTTAATTTCACTAATAATATCACACATGAAAGAAGTTACAGAACTACAATTCTGATGTAAATCTAGGGAACCTTATAAGTATTCATGACAACGGAATATTTATTGTTTAAAACAAAACATGTGACTTCTTGGTTTCTATATCAAAGAGCAGTGATGGATGATGTTATGCTAACCAAACAATCCAGAGGGAACACAGATGTTTTACTATTCCCCCTCAAAAAGAGCAAAAGATTTCAAATTCACTTTATACGCATCTATGGAATGAAATGTTCGTAAGTAACATATAAAAAATATTCCACACTGCCAGTTAAATAATATATAAACCAAGTAACTACACATGACAAAGATTCTTTTCTATATTTAAAATTGCATGAGTGGCCTTCACACGTACAACGAGGCCTCCCTTTGTTCTCTGCTTTTCTGCATCCCTACCCCCAAATATTCTTCAGATAAGTTTCTAACCTTCTAGAACAAATTTAGTGTGCATGCGATGTATTCATAAAGAGTGTGAATCAGTTCCATCAGAAGTTTCCATTCTGCTGGTAGATGGTGTCTGCTATAGGATTACATATTTTAACAAATGATCCAAAGATCTGTTTTGAAGTTCCCTTAGTCCTTGCATTGGCAGCTGGTTCTCAGGTACATTAAAGCAGTATTGCTAAAAAGCTACATTAACATTGCATTAGAAAATCTTGGGTGGCAAATGAGAAAAAAGAACTTCATTGGCTCTCAGAAATGCCCTTCCCTCTATTATACGTCAAGCCCTCTCTGCGTGGATTTGGCCATCTGTTAAAGATATACATCTTTACTGAGGGCCTTCATTAAAAAATAAATGTCTTTTTATTTTTTAATCAATTTATAATATGTAGTATTTTTTAACAATTTTGTCTTATTGAAATGGCTTTCTTGTATCTTATATTTTATCTTATTTGGGATTTGCAGGGGAAGGCACAGGCATGGTTCTCTCAGTGTTCTCCCTACAAATATGTAAGAATCGGACCATAGAAACTGATTACAAAAATCAACATTTTTGGATGTTCTGTACAAAGATGTACAGAATAAAGGTTGGATATAAATCTAATAATAAATATATAAATAAATAAAGTTAAAATGGTAATATTATTAGAATAGTGGCCACCATTGCTCTTGGAATCTAGAAAATGCCCACTTCCTGGAGCCAGTATTTGTGCTACTGCAAATTTAGCCACTTGAATAAAAAACTTAATTAGATGCAGTTCCCTAGCATGGGATGCAATTTTGTTATTGTTGCCATATACTCATAGGAATGCATTGCTTGTGGGAATCAGACTTCTTTTAAACATACTGTATTTAATTTAATTTATTATTTATTATATTGTACTTTAGATTTTGCAGGTGACGTTTTGAGCTGCATTTTCCCAAAACTGCCAGATCCTAAGAAAGCTATGTAAAAAACTCCTCAGATACTAGATCCATTTATACGGACCTGTGTATACTTCTCTCAAGTGAGTATGTGGCTTGTCTCACTGTATGTGGCTCGTCTCACTGTATGTGGCTCCCACAGTGCAGTTCTAAAACATTAAGTATTCCAGTTTTTGCTTAAAATAAATTCTTTACCTCATAGTATAATTGTCAGGTGCGATAAAGTGGCAAAAATCAAATAAAAGATGAAACACAGAAAAAAGAAAAGAAAAGAAAACAGCTTTCAAAAGTGGAATATTCATTCGAATCTAAGAATTTTGGATTTAAACTTTTGTAGGGAGCAACAACCACAATCTGACTTAGCACAATTTAAAATTCACTGTGATAATTACTTGCAAACGAAACAGCCCAAAAATGCAATACTCATGAGAATACTCAACAGCTATCCAGTATCCTAATCTAAAAGCTCACATAGGCAAAATCTACACTAAAGTCAGTTCTCTACACTAAATCTACACTAAATCCAGGCATTATGCTAGTGCAAGTCTTTCCCAAAACCAGTTTTAATTAGTAGGTGCACCACAATAAACAGTATAGTATAATATCTTGCTCTATTGATAACACAAAACAAAACTCCACTGTTTAAAAACACTGAATCCCTTGCTCCTGTATATTTCATACAAGGTTTTAAAAAAGGTATTTCCTATTATTCCCTTCCATTATCCTTTTTAATTCTTTGTAATCAGTTTCAATCCCTTGCAGTCAGCTATATAATGTTGATGAAAACTCCTGGTCTGATTCTTCTTCCTTATACTAGGTTAATGTGGAATATTCTCAAGCAAGGTTTTACAAGACGAGCTGGGTTCAAAATCTTGAAACATATTGTACTTGATAGCATATACTGTGTAAGCCATGACTGCCCAGCAGACCCCTGACTAAATACAGACTGGATTACTCTTTTTTATGAGTAACCCTTTTTGGAATTAGATGAATAGAATAAATTTTAGTTGTGGCTTTCAGCTGGGATACAGTACTGAAAGTACCTAGGTGACTTTGGTGTTTGACATAGCCTAGAAAATGGATGAGATACTGTTGATCTATTTTCAACTCCTAGGCCTCTGACCTAGGGTATCTCACAGAGTTCCATCTTATCCCTCAGGCTGTTCAACTTCTACATTAAAGCTTTGGAAGAAATAACCTGGAAGTTTGGACACCCAGCTCTATTGCCTATTGGGCACAATTTAAGGTGTTGATATTGAACTTCAAAATCTTAACTGGCGTACGGCCTAAGTATTTAATACACTGCCTTATTATTACAAACCTATCAAAACTTGTAGCTGCCTTGAGTATTTGCCAGAGTAGAAAATGAGGAATAAAACAAATCAATAAATATATAAATTTTGGATTTTATGATTCTGCTATTGCTACCCCCAATCCTAATCATGATCCAGAACAGGTACATTTACCTGTACAAGGACCTGAACAAGCAATTAATAACATATAGTTGGTAAAAACATCTATATTTAAAAGCATAACAAAATGACCACAGTTAATCAGAATCCAGGAAGTAATATGGTTTCTGGGGATGCAGATGCATTGATTGCAGCAAGGAAGAGGACTATCCTATCTTCTCACTATTGCCTTGGACATGGAATCTTGGAATGAGGATAAATGTGGTTGGGTAGAGGGAAAACATTCTAAGTGGTATCAACCAAATTCATACATGTAACATACTGTATTTCTTCCCTACTTAGATTCTGAATTTCTTTCTTTCTTAGGTAAGATTTTGATGCAACACATTGGCATTCTTCCTGTTATTAGTGAGTTAGAGAACAACCTGAAGACATTACTGTAGAGTAACCACAGCAACACAAATCCTATAAAATGTGCTACCACTAGCAAAGTTATTGTGCACTTATTTTGGTTTCATCCTTTGCCACAAGTTGCCCATTGCCATAAAAGGTAAAGAGTCTCTTTTTATAAAGTTATCTTGATTTCAAAGTACAAAATAAGATCATGAACATATTGAGAAAACTTTTCAGACTATAAAACAAATCTCAAAACATGTATCTTATTACAAGTAAGCATGAAGAGGGGTTTGATATGGCATCATTAGTATATTTCTATAGAATGTTGTTTAAAAGAGGACAATATCCTCTGTAATACATAAAGTAATCATACCTGTTTTGTAGACTCTATATGGGATTTCTTTAATTATTTCTTAAGTTTACATGATATAAATGTTACAACTAGAATTTGATAATATAATGTGTAGTATTATATCCTGGAAGCAAATCTCATTTAAATCAATGGGATATACTTTAGAGGAGACATCTACAGGATTCAACTGTTTCTTGTACTGAGTAGATTCATGGAAACCAATGGGTCTTAAAGCCATGACTAATCTGAGTCACCATGATTTCAGTAGATATAATCTAAGTCTCACTTAGTTGAATTCTATTCAATCTAGAGTCCTAAAAATCTAGCATTAGATCCACAATTCAACTCTCCCAATGTTTTTAATTTACCAGAAAATGGTTTTCCATAAGGTGTTCAATATAAATTCTTAAGCATTTTTTCTAATTTGAACCAACCTCCCCTGTTTCTATTATATGCAAACAGAACAATGAACAAATTATTAGCTCTCTTTCTCCCATACTCCCATCCTCAAAACTTAAAGGATGTGATTTAGAGTGACTGGAAAGAAAGAAATTAAGACATTGTCTCCAGAGTTCCAGATCTTCATCTTTAAAATAGCTAATGAGAATGTTATTCAGTTAAATAAAATCTAGAGCTATGTCCTGATCAGAGATCATTTATACTTAGTCTCGTTTGATGCTCTGCTTATTCCTTGCAAGGAAAAACAATGTCCAGCTGTGAAATAAAATCTGAAAGAACTGCTCATTAGTCACCAAGAGGCTCTACAAACACTTTATTTAATATCTGATGTACTATTTACACTGGTCATGTCTTCTTTTTACTTGTTTTGCATATAGTCCAAGATTCTGTGCTTGCTGTTTTCTTATAAAAAATTCAGAAAGTTTAATTATACAGTTTTCCATTTGTTAATTTAAAAGGAGAAGCGATAATATAAAATTTCTCCAGCACCTGATCCTTTTTTATAGAAAAATTAGTGGATGTGAGAATAATTCTTATGCAACTCTTATAGTTAGAAAGATAGATAACTCAATTATTTGATCATTTATCAAAATATTCAGATGTATAAGAGGCTCTAAAAAGATTGATGACTGAGAAAGTCCACTGATTCTCCAGCCATCATATTTGTGCATTTGACTAGACAACATTTTTCGCTGGCTTCACAAGCAAGCTTCATTACCCATCACTCCACTGAAAAGAGTTTATTATGAGGCTGCCATCTTGGGGAGACTATTATTTAGATGATAAATGTTGGGAAGGGGAAAGTGTCTAGCCTTTTTTTAAAGATGAGCTTTGTGATAAAAAAACAAACAGCATCAACATTTCTAATTAACTTAAATTTGGCAGATATAAATACAGGTCTGTATAACTATGGTATGGTGCTGGAATAGCTATCTGAATTTTACAATTAATCTGTAAAATGTAAATTAACTAATTAGAAATGCTATACCTTTTATTAGTTCATTGCTTACTGACATTTATTAACAAGTGAACTTTTTATTTTAATTTAGGATAATTAACTTATCAATTTAACAAATTGAAAAATGTATGTAAAATATATCATATCATAGGCTTTCAAATAGTATACTCTTTTGTTCTTATTCAATTGTTACCTGGACTATTTAATTATGTGCATTCTGTTTCTAAAATCCACAATGCATTTTTTATGGATTTCATTTACAACTGTATACCTAGTGTATCCTACACATATTACAGGTAGTCTTCACTTAATGACCATTTGTTCAGTGACTGAAGTTACAACGGTGCTGAACGAATGGTAGTTACAACTGTCCTCAAAGTTATGGCCATTGCAGCACCCCCGCGGTCAAGTGACCATTTACGACTGGAGGGTGTGCCTCAACTCCCCCCACCTGCATATCTCCCCCCCATGTCTGCTCTTTTGGTCACCTTGCACTCCACCACCCCTGCTACCCTGCACTCTGCTGCCCTGCCGCCATCCACCCCAGCTGACCTTTTCCATCTTCTTCCTCTCGCTGGTGAGGCACACCTAGCCAAGGCAGCTGCTGGCTCTTTGCGACACGTCAGAATCCCTCCACAATGCTTCCAGAGGTGTGCCTTGTCAGCAGCAAGAGGAAGAAGATGGTGAAGGTCAGCTGGAGGGTGTGGGGCAGCAGGGGTAGATGGTGGAGTGCAGGGCAGCCAAAAGGGCAAAGATGGGGGAGATAGGCAGGTGGGGAGTTGAAGCAGAGGTGAGTGACGCAGGGTGGCAGAGCCTCGTATGCTGAAGAGAGCTCACTGGGACTGGCTGGGGAGGAGGCAGTAGGATGGAGCCTGCAATTTGTGCAGGACAGGAGAAGCATGAGGTCCTCATCTAATGAGAGTGCAGTCCTTGCTTAACGACCTCTAGCAGGACTACCAGAACTGCTGTCACTAAGCAGTGTGGTCACGTGATGTTTTGCCTAATGACCACTTTGCTTAGTGATGGAAATTCTGGTCTTAATTAGGGTTGTTAAGCGAGGACTACCTACATTATAGTTTTTTTAAATTATGCTGATTTTTTTTGTTCATATACATATTTTAAATTTCATAATTTGATAAGGAAAGCATTTATCAATGTGCATGGGAGATAGAAGGGAATGTAGCTAGGCCAGAATTTTAGCAAGCAAAATAATCTTCATATTCAAATCAAATCTTTATTACTGTCATAGACCAGCGTACAGAAGATGGGTTACAGTCATTGAAAAAGCATAAAGGATATATCAAGAGTAAAAAAAGGAAATCTAAATCTAAAAAAAATGTAAAAACTATTAAGAAAAGCTAGAAGATATAAAAGATATGAATTAAAAACTATGTGAAAAGTGAGAATCTAAAAGAATCTAAAAGAAGGGATAGGAGCATTAGATAGGTATAGGAGAGCATAAAAGGTTAGTATGTGGAAGACTATATCAAGTTACAAAGCACTCTAATATGGTGAAGTAGGTGCTTATTAAATGTAGTTTAATAAGCACAGGTCATCATGCAGCCAATTTTGAGAGTGGCAAGATTGTATGTTGTGGCAGGATGAAAGCAACAGGGTGATGTAAAATTGTCCTGTGTACCCTGGGTATTTGGAGAGATGATGGTGTCCTATTGGAGGCAAGCTGGCCTTGACTATATCCACTATTCCCAGCCCAGTTCTGTGCAAAGGCACTGTAGCACAGTAGCACTGAAACCTCAGTTTAAAACAGAGGTGGAGAAAACAACAGGAGCCAGTGTAAAAATTACAAAGCCCAAAAAGGAATGACAGGCAAGGTCCATTCTCTAAAAGGAAAAATGACAAGTCATGGGTATGCTTATGGACAGCCACTTCCCATTTTGTAAAATCACTGTATGTGTGTAAATGAGCATGCCAATAACTCTTCATAGTATATATTGTAGTATAGTAAATAAAATTGTTTCTACAATTTTTTTATGTAAAGGCTCAGTAAAAAGAAGAACACCCAAAATGCCAGATGTAAATGCCAATTAAAAATTACAAGAAACCCTGAAAGGTAAATTTTGTAGAGGTTGACATTCTCTGACACAGTGGATTGTCTGTGGCCAGGCCTTTGGCAAGCATAGTGGGATCTATGCTGTCAGCGTTTATTGTACATAAGCCTACATGTTTGTCTAATCTGAATGAGAAATACCAAGGAAATTGAAGCTGATGTCTTGCAGCAACAGAGATAGATGCTTAAGTGTTCTGTCAGGGTTGTAGGATAACCACCAATGATGTGACAATATTAAAGGAACAGAAAATAAAGGTAAATAATTTAAGCAACATAAGAAATCATGTTCTATTTTTTAAAAAAGAAAAGGAAAGGAACTTATAAACTATTCTCATGAATCAGACATGCCAATAAAATGCTCAGTAACAAAAAACTGGGGGAAAACCCCCCCCTGAAAATGATATTTATTGGCCAATGTAATCTTAATTACACATTTTGTGAATTTAATATTGTATTATCCTTAAGGCTGAAGCAAATGGTGCTATTTGGTTTCAAAGATGAAAAATATTATTTTGGCTTATTTAATTTTTTTATGGGAAGCAGTAAGCAAGAGTTTTAAAAATATAAACAATTATTTGCCACCATACATGTTCCAAAGAACAGTCTGCCCAAAATATCTGGACTGTCAGACATACAACTGTGCAATTTATTTCATGCATTATCCATTAAATTAAATGTTTGTATGTCTTTTGAATTAAGAAAACTATAATACTTACATCAACTTTAAACAAAGAGCAAGCTGTATATTCACATCACAAAGAAAAGCTCCACTGCAAGTGTTTTGGATTACAAACTTCCTTTGGGAATATTATAATTCATTTTCCATTGAGGAGATTCAAGATTATTTTTTCCACCACATCCCAGTGATTGCATGAAATAATACACAAATCCCAAATTCATCCCAGCCCATTTTCTAAAGCTACTAATGTTACAACAGGCATTTGTGTATAACAGAGATAAAATGGAAAATTTATGAAATTCCACAAGCAGCGGATAGCTTAACCAGTCCTTAATCCCTAAGTGTTGGAGTAAGGTCAGAACGTTTCAGTACCATGCCAGAGTGTCAAAATATGTCAACAAACCATCACACTGTGGGAAGAAGAATGACCTTTCAGATCTTTGTGTTTTGGCTGCCAATGAAGCTTTGGATACTGGGTACGCATGAACAGTTTTCCTAGATACTTGACAAATATAACTCCCAAGGTTTCTACTAGGTCTGTTAAGCCAATGCTTTAAAACCCTAAACTGCTAGTTATAGCCACTGTGCTAAAAAAAGAATGTTTCTTCTAAAATGTCCACATAATCTAACATTCATTCAATAAATCAGTTGATAACATTATTACCCAGGAATTCACTAGGTTAACTCAGTCTTTTTTGCATCAATTTGCAGCTACATTTCTGAAATGATTAATGATGCACAGGTATTTCATCTTCAATACGAAAGATGAGATTTTATTTTTATTCTTAGCCAATATGCAGAAAAAATAGTACTTTTATTAGAGGCAATTCAGCTGCAATTCTAACTCTACTTACTAGACAGCTAATTTTGAAGACGTGAGTTTGCAAGACAGCCTGCAAGTTGCAATCCTAAAACTAGATGTATAACAATCCACCTCTATTCAAAAGAGTACACATAGGATTCTAAACTTAGTATGTTGTAATTCAACTTCACATAATTTACTCCTGAGTATGCATATTTAGGATAATTCTACATGAGCTCTTTCTATAAAAAAACTTGGGTGGAGAGTAAATGAACACATTCTGACAATTCAGAGTACTGGAGTATTTTTTTCAGTATTTACTGTAAGATTTTATGACAGTGTATTTGCTGCATAGTAAGGTGTTTATTGATTACAGCGATCCATTCATATATTATAGCAGAATATCCAAAAAGTGCAATTTTGCAAAGGAAGTTAACTACAGTTAATTACATTATCACGCACCACTGATACTGTGTATTACAGCTGTACAGCTCTATGGATTTCAAGCAGAAAGTGTTTTGGAGGGAGTATGAATGAGTATGCCACACCTACTGGTTCATTCTTAAAGAAACTTTTTTCACCTCATACAGTAACTGCACAATCCCAGGAAAATATGTATCTGAGATAAAGAAACACCAACAATGCTCCCACACTCATTCCAAAGCACTTTTGGTGCCTCCTGCAAATGTGTATTTTCCTGGGATGAAGGTTACCACATGAGCTCAGGAAAAAACACAGTGTCTTTAAAGAGGAGCCACAGGTGCAATGTGGGTGCCCATGACTCCTTCAAAATACCTTTTCTGTTTCAGATCTGATGTGTTGCACATTCCTCTTGTACATGCATGAAGTAAGAAGTAAAATAATCAATACTGAATAGCACACTAAAATTTTGGAGCAACCAATCTGTAGTTTCTTCACCCACAACCTGTAAGAATCTCAAATTTCAGCACCAGGATTGAGTCAGTAATGGAGAAACTGAACATCTGGTGCTATTCAAATTAGATGGTGCTATGCTAGAGAGGCCAATGGCCCTATTTGATATTAGGCAAAAAAAAAAAAAAAAAAAAGACTCATGGTCCACAGTAAGTTAATATTTAGAAATCTGCTAATTCTTCTTATTTTTCAAAAACTGGGGGTTACATTGGACCATATATTGGCTCTATAACCTAGTGCTAACCAGAGTAATTACAGCAAAGACAATCATTTCAATTCTTTTCAAAATGTATATACTGCTTTTCTTTTCTGTGGCAAGATGAAACTAGCAAAACTAACAAGTGCAATGTACTAATACTGAAGATAATAGTGCAGATATAGTCTCTATAAACCATAAAAATGAGGATATACCTGTTCCAGTAACTCCAAAACTGGTCATTTAAGTATGCTTGATGGCTGCATTCATCACCAAAAGAGGCTTTGCTTTCAATCCAATGAATTATGTGACCTTCTACAGCTAAAAGAAGAAAAAGAAAAACATTACTCTTGTAACTTGAATTTGAGATTTTTAAAAGATTCCCAGATCACAGAAAATGAAGACAAAAATAAAATTTACTGAAGTGTGAAATTATTCAGATTAAAACTTTCTGAAATAGATAGCCTAGATCTTTAACCCAGAGATATATCTATGTTAAGCATATTTTAACCTTTAAGGGTACTTACTTATTTAGAGATAAAATAAATATGTGAGAAAGACAAGCTTATGAACAAATGCTTGTTCACTTTGTTCTGTTAGAAGTTGTACTACAAAAATGACAAAATAAAATAAAATAAAAATAATGACAAAGGAACACTTTCCTATAGAAGTACTGCCATCAGTTGGATCTTAGTTAAATATGTGGAAGAAGATAAGATATTGCTCAGCATTTGTTTTCACACTGCTGAACTATTTGCATTAGGACGTTGATTGAATGACTATGTGCTGTCAAGTTGGTGTTGACTCTTTAGTGACCACATAGATAGATTTCCTCCATGACAACCTGTCCCTAACCTGTTCCTTCATGTCTTCTAATAGTGTACCTATCGCCATGGTAACTGATTCCATTCACCTTTCTATAGATCGTCCTCTTCTTCTCTTTCCTTCCACCTTTCCTAGCATTAGAGATTTCCAGAGAGCTAGGTCTTTATGTAATGTGTCCAAAGTACAATAATTTGAGCCTGGTCATTTGTGTCTCCAGTGAGAACTCTGGGGTGATCTGTTCAATGATAATTTTTTTGTTTCCTTGGCTGTCCATAGTATTTTCAGGAGTCTTCTCCTGAAAATCAAAATTCAAAAGCATTGATTCTCTATCTTGCTTCTTCAGCACCTGCTCATGTTTTTGATGCTGTAAACGAGCTCCTCCACTTAGCAATAATATAAGGGGGCGGCTGAGACCTTGGATCAGATTGCCCTCATGCGACCTCTCCCCTCCCGTGGATTCCATTACTCCCCTGATTTACAGAGGAGCTGAGGGAGATGAAATGAGAGAAGAAATGTCTAGAACATTGCTGGTGCTCAACCAAGGATGGGCTTGACCACACACAGGTTAGAGCCACTATTAAGGCCTACCTTGTGGTGGTAAGGGCAGCGAAGTGACAGTACTTCTCCGCCCTTATTGCATCTGCAGATTGCTGCCCTGCAGCCCTGTTTTGGGTGACACATGCCCTCTTGGGTAAAGGGGGGGGCATTTTTACAGGGGCGTGCAGCAGAATTTGCTCAGCATCTGTCAGATATAATCGCTCAGATTCACTCAAAGCTGGACTCCAGCTTTGTTGCAGGTCCAGAGGAGATGCCTGGGGTGGAGTCTTGCCAGGTTATCTGGGAACAGTTTGAACCTGTTGGATCCGAGTAAGTGGACATGGTCCTTCAAGCTGTGAGCTCAGCTATCTGCTCCATAGATCCATGGCCCTCCTGGCTTGTGAAAGCAGACCGGAGGGTGTCGTGTGAGTGGGCTCTAGTGGTGATCAATTCTTATTTGAGGGAGGGAGTTGTTCCTTTGCCTCTTAAAGAGGGTTTGGCGCATCCCCTCCTCAAGAAGCCATACTCGCTAGATCTCACCATACTGGACAACTTTTGTCCAGTATCTAACCTCCCTTTTTTGGGTAAGGTGGTTGAGAAGGTGGTTGCACAACATCTTTAGAGGTCCTTGGATGAAACAGATTATCTGGATCCTTTTCAGTCAGGATTCAGACCTGGAAACATGGGACAGAAACAGCATTGGTCACATTTTTAGATGATCTCTGGCATGGGCAAGATGGACGTTCTGCATCCATCCTTGCCCTACTTGACCTCTCAGTGGCTTTTGATACCATCGACCATGGTATCCTTCTGGATCAGCTCAGGGGACTGGGGATGGGCAGCACGGTGTTGTGCTGGTTTGTCTCCAGGGTCAACTCCAGTTGGTGATGTTTGGGGAGGAGAGGTTTCACCCTTGGGCCCTACTATGTGGGGTGCCACAGGGTTCGGTGCTCTCCCCTCTCCTATTTAATATCTACATGAGACCTCTGGGTGAGCTCATCTGCTACTATGGGGTAAGGTATCACCAGTATGCTGATGATACCCAACTATACATCTCTGCCCCTGGCATCAGTGATGCTGTGGATGCCTTATCCTGGTTCCTGGAGGCTGTGAGGATCTGGATGGGAACAACAGGCTTCAACTGAAACCTGGCAAGACTAAGTGGCTTTGGGTTTAGGGTCCTGCCGGTTCTGGGACAATACCATATTTGGTGCTGGATGGGGTGACACTGCCCCGGCCAGACCGGGTGTGCAATTTGGGGGTCCTCCTACACTCGTGATTCCTGCTTGAAGAGCAGGTGGCAGTCATGGATAGGAGGGCCTTTGCACAGCTTTGTGTTATGCACCAATTGCACCCCTTCCTGGATCGGGAGGCTCTGGTCACAGTCACTCATGCCTAGTCACCTCCAGATTGGACTACTGTAATGTACTCTACATGGAGCTGCCCTTGAAGAGTATCCAGGAGCTTTAACTGGTGCAGAATGTGGCGGTGCAGACAGTTATGCATGCTCCTAGAAGAGCACATATTATACCCCTGCTTTGGGAGCTGATTTGGCTGCTGGTTTGCTTCTGGGTCCAATTCAAGGTCCTGGTTTTGACCTTTAAAGCCCTTGCATGGCATGGGGGCAGGTTATTTGAGGGACCGCCTCTCCCTGATCACATCAGCCCATCCCATTAGATCTGGCTGGGAAGGTATGCTATGTGTTCCAATGGCCAGGGACTTGCATTTGGTGGGTCCCAGGAGGCAGGCCTTCTCTGCCATGGCTCCTTCCTTGCAGAACACTCTCCTCCTGGTAGTTAGGCTCGTCCCTTCCCTGCTGTCATTTAGGAAGTCCCTCAAGACATGGTTACGTCATCAGGCTTGGGTGTCTTTGGGAACTGAAGACATTCTTAGATGGCTATGACTGATATTCTGCTCTCTCTCTGGGGTTTGTATATTTAAAAATTTTTAAACTTTTTGATAATGTTACATTTTAATAATCACTTTTTAATCTTTTATAATGATTTTTTTAATCTGTTATTTTATTCAATTGTTGTATGCTGCCCAGATTGACTTTGGGTGAGATGGGTGGCTATATAAATATGATACATAAATTAAACAAACAAATAAATAAATAATATAGTCACTTTATAGAGAGATCCAGACTCCATTTGGTGATGTCCGTGTATACAAGTGTTATTTTGGTTGCTTTTGGGTGTTAACTATGAAGAAATCATTGGAGTGGCAGAAATTGATAAGCTGTTCTGTTTCATCCTAACCAAGCCCAACTACATTTCCTTCTACATTTCACATTTCAGTCTCCAAGCAGTATCACAAGCAGCACATCTTGTTTGCATGTTCTGTTGATTTCAAATTGAACTTGATCAATTTGGACGAAGTGGATTATCTGGACTCCTTTCAGTCAGGATTCAGACCCAGGTATGGGACAAGACATCCCTGATAGCACTTCTACATGACCTCTGGTGAGAGCGGGATGATGCATCTGTCCTCACTCTTCTTGATTACTCAGTGGCCTTTGATACCATGAATTATGGTATTCTTCTGGACTGGCACTGGGTGTTGGCAGTATACTGTGTGGGTTTTCCTCCTTCCTCTGGGGTTGGTTCCAGTCAATGTTGATAGAGAGGAGAGATCCAGACCATGGCCCCTACTCTGTGGAGTGCTACAGGGCTTGGTACTTTCTTCTCTGCTCTTTAACATCTGCACGAAGCCACTGGTGAAGTCATCAGACAGTTCAGGGTGATGTATCATCAGAATGCTTTATATCTCCACCCCAGGCCACCTGAGTGATGCCATGGAAGTCCTATTTGGGTGTCTGAAGGCTGTGAGGGTCTGGATGGGGAACAATAGGGTTCTACTGTGTTGAGCTTTCCCATGTTCATGCTTCTTATGCTCCATGTTCCCACTGTAATCCCGTCTTTATAGCTTCAGATTCTTTTCTTAATGGCAACATGATTATTGTATGCCACCTAGAGTCACTTCTGGTGAGATGAGTGGCCATATAAATTTGATAAATAAATAAACATCAGCAATTAGACATCCTGAAGGCTTTAATCTAGCTATGTCATAAACATAGTTGTTGACTTCAGCTCTTCTTCAGTACCATATGGGATACCATCCCTCCTGAGGAGCCCATCATCTGGCACTATATGGGCAATCATTTCCTATTTTCTATCTATGTGGTTTTCTTGGCAAAAATACAGGAGTGGTTTACCATTGCCTTCTCCTACACAGTATGAATTGATGCCTTTGCTGTTGTCAGTACAGTGATCATTGGCCTCCTATATCACTGCTGCCCAACATAGATGCCTGCTTGCTTTAGCTGGACAGTTGGGATGACCTTCACACCTTGGGTGACCCTGCTGGGAATATACTGTATATGCTTGGCATGCACTCACAGCATTCTTTGTTCATGCCTCCCAGAACAACCCCCCTGCCCCTGCCACAATGAAACAGCACAGCCAGAATTGGGGGGATTAGGATATTAACCTTTGATTAATATCAAGTTTATAAACACTGTAAGTTTACAGATGTTTTTATTCCACTGAAAAATCTACATGAAATTTAGATATACTCTGATATGTATTATATCTACCATTATAATTTCCACAGATTACTAAAAATGTGCTTGGATTTGTTTGAATTTCATAGAAGGCAAAGTTAGTTCATTCCTGATCAAATCAACCCCGATAAAGCAAATTCTTCAATTTAAAGTACTCCAGTTTTCTGAGATAACCCCACACTACTAATGCCTTTTCAATTACAAAGAATTTGCAAAGTAAATGCAGACGAATTTGTATAAAATGCAAGGGAGAGGACTGAATTTTTCACACATAAACATACCCACATGCCTTAACACAGCAAAATTTGCACCATAATGTATTTTTTTAAAAAAAATAACAGAACATTTGTCAAATAGTAAGCCCAAAGTGAATCCCTTTCCTGCCCCCATTAATTCCTCAACTGCCTCCTACATCCAAAACTTGACCTTTCTCCATTCAATTAATTATCTTGATATCATGAATTAAGCTCACTTTTTAAAAATAAAAATGGTGGTAGAATATTCTACTGAAGGATGGAGCTGAAATACACCATGATTGGAAAGCTGGAGAGAAAGGCACAAGAGAGATGAAGTCTGCAGAGATCAAGATTAAGAAAAAAAGTAGAAGAGAGGCTGGAGGAGAAGAAAGGAGAAACAGACAGATTTGAAGGTATAGATCAATAGGAGAGGAAGGGTAGAACAAAAGCTGGGCAGAATGGAGGAACTAGAAAAAGAGGAGGCAGGTGAAGCAGGTGGAGGACTGAGAATGATTCTCATTCCTGTTCCCAGTCAAGGCAGTCATAATCTGGACAGTTACCCCTTCTTTCCTCAAGTGTTATGCAAATTTCCCTTCTTATAGTAATCAAGATTGGAAAAGCCTTCCACTGATATGAAAGGAGACTCAGAGTTGTGAGAAATAAGTTTGGGGCTCCAGAATAACAGAACCAGTCCTAGTTATATCTTTGGAAATAGACATGAAAAAGAACAATGCAGAACAAAAAGCCAAGGAATAGGGCATAATGATTCCTTTAAAGGAAACTTTACTCTAGCATCATAACTGACAAGAAAGGGATGGGAACTCCAGAAAATATGTACTAAGGTGCAGAGAAATAAACACTTGTAAGAATGTTTTCTTTTCTTTTCTTTTCTTTTCTTTTCTTTTCTTTTCTTTTCTTTTCTTTCCTTTCCTTTCTTCCTTTCTTTCTTTTTTTTTTTTTTTTTGCAGTTTTTTCTCTGTTATAGTTGCACAGTTTCACTCTTTATACTAGAAAAAAAAGCACAATCTGTTTTGGTCGAAAGCCAGATAACTAGAGTTTAGATAATGAAGTTGTACTCTGTAGCTGTTCCCTTTCTACAGAGAATGACTACATCATTTATTACTTGTTTCTATGACATCTTGGTTACTTCATCACACTGATTAATTTATAACTATTTAAGTATTTATTTATTCTGCAAGTGCTACTCTCATTGCAAGACCATCCTGAAGTTAAAAACTGTATTTCAAATCTCAGATGACAACCTAGAAATTGCAGAGACAATTCTGGAAGATGATACATATTTTTGGCAAACCACACTGGAACAATAATGTAGTTTTCACTGTATTAATATATGGCTAGGGAGTCCTAGATTTAAACTCTCACAAGATTCTTCTGAGGATAAAATTAGACTGGGAAAACTATAAACATTGGCCTCAGATTCTTAAAGGAACTATGGTATATAATTGTAATAAATAAACAAGCAGGAAGTCAAATCCTGCAAGAATGCTGAGCTGGACTAATTTAATGTAATGCCTTTAAAAGAGACTTCACCAAAAGAACTTGACTGGACAGTTTTGGGCATTTCACAAGACACAAACTGTACTGTAGCATGTTTATTCTGCCATCTGTGTTGGATCCCAATAAGCAACCAGGTACAACTTATTATCTATAAAGCCCTACGTGGCATAAGGCCATGTTATTTGCACAACCACTTGTCTTCTATTGTCTCTGCTTGCCCCAACAGAATCAGCTGGGTTGGCATGCTCTGGTCCTATCTAGCATGTCATCTTGTTGGACCTACGAGTTATGCCTTCTCTGTCACAGCACCTGCCCTGTGGAACAGCATCCTTCAGGGGTTTGGAAGGCCCTGATGCTATTGGCCTTTTGCAAGGTGCTAAGACCTGGATGTTTCCTCAGGCATTTGGGCTAGAAGCTTAAGTGAGCCCTGTGGGCTGGTGTTTAATTATCATCTTATTGACTAGAGGAGGAATGATTTTTTTACTTCAGGCATGTGTTATATCATTGTTTCTGGAGACTTAGCTTTGGAAATTGTTTTATTGTTTTTCTGTTTTCTTACCCTATGTGCACTGCCTAGAGTTACTCTTCTGGGATGGGTAGCTATAGATTGTCAATACATATATACATCCATCTCTGCTAGCTCTGTACTTTCTCTCCTGTATGTAAGAGTCTGATCCAATGAATCACCATGCAGAAATATGATAATTTTGGGTAAGTGGGACACACCTGGATGTCTTTGATCTAACTACCAGTTATAGGAGCCATTTTTGGCTTCTGTTATGCAGTCTATCCTTAGCATCGTGGTGATTAATGTGCATTCATATATTTGAACATTATTTATGCAGGAAATCCAACAAAGTATGGTTAAAGACTATCTTGACAGTGAAATTTTAAAATATTTTTCTTATTCATCAACTTAGAAATCTAGATGTTTTAGGGACAAAAATCTAATTAGTTTGTTCATGAACGAGGGCCTAATTTATTATTTACAACTTATTGCGTTCAAACATGTCATTTCCCATAATCAATTCTTAATGTAACTGGTTCATTACTGTGAATATCTTCACTGTTATGATTACAACTTATCTGGAATAATTCCACTAAGATTGCTAGCATTTCAATATAAGTAACTCAATTGCAAAAACAAAATGCATCATAGACTTACCAATTGGCACTTCTAATATGAAGTCTGGTGTTTTGTCATAACCCTTTGCACGCAACTGATCTTCAGCTATAGAGAGAACAGATGATATAAACAATAGTATTATTCTATGGGTCGATAGAAGAATAATTAATTCTCTTTTGAACAAAGGTACAAGAATTACTAATGCACTCATACATATCCTTCTAAGGCATGCAGTGCTGTGTCAGATTAAACGAACCTTCTTGGTAAACCTGAAACGTGAATCTAAAAATGCTTCTTTGCCATCTCTGCATGTTTATGCCTTCATTATAAACATCATTATTTCAACCTGTCATATTGTACTTCGTTATTGAAAAATGTTCAAAGTGAAGAAATATTTTACTTGACTGAACCTTCCACAAATACTTTTAAGAAACAGCTAGTGTTACTGCAATGAAGACATGTTATACCGTTATCTCACTCTGGATTTTCACTAGAAATTAATATTTCAGTATTCACTGAAAAATCATTATATAACATAGACACAGATGTTATTCCAGAGTTCTTGGTATGACATCAAGCGCTGCCCTGGTAGAAGGGAATTTTCAGAAGCTGACTTCCCAAAATCATATATCCCTTACAATTTCTCTCCCCACTCCCCACATCTCCTACTCAATAGGTATAAATCAAGGGGCTATCATGAATGGTAAGGGTTGTAGGGAACCTTTCCAATGTATTTGCATCTATCTCCTGAGGCTTTTCCTCAGTCTGGAGAGATTCCTGTCAGTATTACTTGATAGGGATGGTGGCCAAAAATATTTCTGACCTTTTAACTGATCACTAATAACACAGAAACAATCTGGGCAGTGTTTATCTGCCTGCCCTCCTTAGTCTCCTTAGACACAGGATGTAATGGAATACAAGGAAATCAGAAAGGTATTTTGAAAAATGTATTTAGTATATTATTGGAACCAGTTTTGAAAGGTTGTTGTATCAGCTAATATCTCTGCAGCTGAAACATCCAGTGGCTTTCAGATCTATGTTTATCTCTTTCATCCAATGGTTTGTGAGGAAGAGTTGATCTTATTTAACTTGTTTATGAATTTCCATTATTTCACCAAGGATAAACAAGTTAGAACCACGTTTTTTCCTGAATGCTTAAGGTATGGGATGGAATGACCCAAGTGACTGAGTGTCCATTTCCTTTTCTATATTATACTGCAAGATATACCAAAATAATATGCTTTTCTTTGCATTCTTTGTACTATAATATAAGCCAAGTAAATAAAAGGATATATTTCTGAAAGCAAGCATATCAGTTAACCCATAACATTATTTTCATGGACTCAGAACAAATATATTTATTTTTTGACAGGATTGTATCTTTTGCTATATATGTTTGATTTAAGTTATCCTTAATAATTTGACTAAACAATTTATTAAAATCAAAACTTGCCTTCTGTCTTTATTAGAAAATCATAAGAATATAGTTAAAGAATAGGTGTCTCCTGCACAAATAATCAAAAGCAAATCTTATAAAGTAATTTTGGAGAGATGTGCTGCTGTTTTTTGTTTCAGTCCTGCTATTAGTATCCCATAGTTATTCTCATTTAATCCTAATATTCTTTATCCTGTTATTATGGAATCCAAGGAATAGGGTGGGTTATAGCTCCTGTAATTATATATTTGCTTTAAAATAGCTTTTCTATTATTTTGGTTGTATTTAAATGTTTGCTTCAAAGCCTTCATGATTAAAATATACTTTCTTGTGCTGAGATGTCACCATTCCACATATTAGTTCTGAAGAATGAGAAACATATCATGCTTTAGGACAAATGGTCCTTTAAGTAATAATAATCAATGCATGGAAGTGTTAACTGTAATACTATCTTTACATATGTTATCATTTCATATAATTCTGACTAAAGATACATTGCAGGAAGATTTAATATACTGCAAAAGAAAAAGGAAATAAACTTCTAAAGAAACCAGTGAATCCCTCTTGTAGAGATTTAATACATGAAGCATTATAAAGCTAATATTTCTTATACTTCCTTCTAAGTCTCCTAAGACCTAGACTATGGCTAATATCTCATGACACCAAAAGTAATACAACAGCTGATATTAAAGCATTTTTCCCAGCTACTTATTCTATAAAATATTAATTACTTGCTCGTGCACATGCAGTATAAGGTATTAGATAACTGAGTTCCTGCTCAGGTCTAAATCAATAAAAGATAACATTCACTGCATCAATCATTTCTTTGTCTCTTTTTACTACTTAATATACAGGATATCTGTAGAGACTTTTTTGGAAACAATTACTGAGATTTCCAACATTTAGGTATTAGATTAAAATATAAAAGCTTACCTAAAAATGATATATTTCTCTCCAGAAGCATTTCTTGCAGTAAGACTTCATGCTCATATCCAATTGCACTGATATTTTTCCATTAAAGAAACAGGTTCCACAATTTTATACAGAACTTGGTTTTACAATGGCATAGCTCTTTGTGGTAGACTAGAGTGATCTAGAACTGAGTCCTGGCTACTAAAACAGAATGGTCAACTTTGCATTTTAATAACTAATTTTCAGTCTACAAACAAGAAAATTAAAGATATGGTGGGGAAAAATCA
The DNA here is from genome assembly GCF_059951505.1 of Python bivittatus. Taxonomy (NCBI): domain Eukaryota; kingdom Metazoa; phylum Chordata; class Lepidosauria; order Squamata; family Pythonidae; genus Python; species Python bivittatus. The sequence goes on along the minus strand of NW_028277075.1, from coordinate 20,661,370 downwards.
GACTATTAAGGGCTGGTATGAGATAATCTTCTCCTATACATATTCAGCGAGAGTGTTGAGTCTTTATAATCTCTGTGGAGCAGTGAGATATCCCTAAGCCAATATTATACAGTTAATGTTAGAATAAATAAAAAATTCAAAAATAATATGGATGCTTTGTTCCAGGCCCATTTTTTAAAACCATCTTTTCCTCAAAGAATTGTTATGAGGGTAAATGAGGCATTCCGTTGTCTTGGAGAAGAATAGGATATAAATATAATAAACTTTTTTTAGATTCTCAGAAATGAAACAGGAAAAACAATATTTATTCAGAATTCAGAGATAATAATTCCCACTTGTCTGCAATTATTTCATCAGAATTGCTTTTCTGTGTCCTTTATTTGACAGAACCAATTTCAAGATTCCATGCATTAATACCTTAAAAGATTTTCTATAAATCCAATGGATAACATTTTTTTCTGAAAAAACAAAAAAACTAGAAAATTTCAAGCATAAGGTTTAATGAATTCTGAAAAAAGTAAAGCTAGTAGTGATAGTATGAATCCCACTGCACTTCTGAGATGATGTAAATGCATATTAAACATTTGATGCATTGTTCCTGGCATCTGGATAATGTATCTAAGTAGACATTGCTTTGGCGGTTCATCTCTATTTTACCATGTCTTGCTCTGGGTAGGCAAAATGGTGCCTATGAGAGCCCCTCCTCTAAATGATTTCAATTGTATTTTATGGTAGTGTTAATATTTTTCAAAAAATGAAAAGCCAGCCTTCTGTAAAGAAAAATGTCAGCCTCTATCATCATTGGGGTTTTTTAAGCAACCAATGAGAGACTAGAGCCTAGTGCTTTGCTTGGAAGTGTTCACTTGTCCAGAAAAAAAAAAAAAAGGGCAATGCGGTCATACAGCCATCCTGAAATAAGATGAAACTGGGTGGTGAAACAAGGGGCACTAGATCTGGGCTGCAAAAATACAGATAACTACTGTTCCAACTAGTAAGATTCTGCATGTTCTCTAGCTCTTTGCTAACACTTTGCGGTTGTTTGGATCTTTGCAGCCCAGATCTAGTACCTCTACAGAGAGCCGTAATCTGTGTTTTGGAAAATGGATGTTGTATGACTGTTTATATCCAACAGCCTTTTATAAATAGCACCCATAACTAGTTCTCAAAATTCTAAATATGTCCACTGCCCCAAAAGAGTTCTCCCTAGTCCTCCAGCTATTGCGAGTTAACCCAAGAGATTGAATCAATCTGCATGAGATTTTTTGAAATGCCACATAACAGATATATCCAGGATACTAATGTTATAATTAAGACATAATATGTAACAAAAGTTATTATTAATAGTGAAAGAGGACGCATCTTTGTCTATAGCTTTCCAAGTTAAAAAGAAATCTATTTTTTTTCAAAAATGATGAACTCATTAATCTTTTTTCTACAATTTAAATCACTAGATTGCATATTATTATTGTTGTTATTGTTATCATCAAAGTACGCTATAATGACAGAGCCAAATAAGGAAAATGAATAATAGCAAAAATATAAGATGAATTCTACAAACAGTATGTATAATGCACTATAAACAGAAACTCTTAGATTTAGTCTACAGTAATACCTGTTATTGATGTATGGCCCTGTCCATGGGGCAAAACTTGTAAATAACTTCACAACCTATTTTCTGCTCATTCAATCTAGCAGCCTAGTTTCCCGTAAATATCTAAACTATTACTGAAAAACAGCCTCTTGGCATTTCAAAGAGGTTGACTTCATACTTTAGTTCATGCATATATAATCAGATAGTTGTATTTAAAATCAATATGCAATCCTTAGAAGACATCATACTTTAAAAACCTTAACTTTAAATTGATTTTAAACTACTTTGTATGCCTTAAAATTAACAACTAATTCAGCAACAAATGTTTTTAAATAATCTTTCCTACACAGAGATAATTTAAATGTTCAGTAACCTATAGTCAATCCCTTTTTAAAAACTTTAAATTAATTATTTCTAATTTTTACCTTGGTGCTCCATGAAATCTGTTCTGAAATTAAGATTAACTACAGCGTTTATTGCAATCAATATCTTATGGTAAATATGGTTTAGCAGAACTATGTACTCAATAACCACATTCATAAACTGTTTCTATGTTATAAGCTACATATGGTCACTTTTTGTTGACCTAATTTTATAGCCAATATCTAATTATCTATTATGATATAGATGGCAATAGAAAAACACTATTATGTCAATGTCCTATGATACACATTTAGCAGACGATGATCTCATCTTACTACCTTCATTAACTATGGCTTGGAACAAAGATAGGCTTACCAGAATAGTTTTTCATTCCCCAAAGAAAGTCTGTCCAGAAGCTTCGTACATATGTGTGAAATATGTGGTGGTGTTTATGCACTGACTGGGGCTCTAAATCTAGATCTACTAATTTATTTATTTTGTGACTAGCAGGTATATCTGGTTCTATCATGGCATCAAGGAACTGAATGTTTAAATATTTTACTACTGTATGTTGTCAACTAAATCAGATGAAACCATAGAAGCTTTAGTGCAAAAAAGTTAGGTTGTGCTATAATTTCTTTCTTGGAGGCACTGCAGTAAGACAAATTATCTATAAAACCTAGAAGTTCCAGAAGAGCTGTCTAAACTTTGTTCCATGGGCAGACTTCAGACATGTTCTGATATTAGAAATGATTATTATTTTTAAAATAATAATAATAATTTTAGAATTATTAGAAATGATATTTCTAACAAAATATCAAAGTATACAGAACTAGGTATAAAGTAGAGGTTTGATGACAAAGCCAAATATTAAATGGTGGATCTGATATCACATTGCTACTTAGGCTGTTTGATACACTGGATGGTGAAAACTCCTTTATCGTAACACAGAATGATAAAAAATGGTAGCTGGAAAAAAAAAAGCAGCATAGCTCTCATACAGCATGCATTAGTCTTTTCCATCTGTTAGGAAGAGCCAAAAGCTGCATATTATTCAGCATTTGGTTGAACAGATGCCCCAATGACTTGCATTTTTGTAGGCTGGTACAGAAAAAACAGGAAAAAAATGTTTCAAACAATTAATTCAATGAATAAATAAATAATTCATTGACTGAAGACAGAAATTAGATTCCTTAACAAAGGAAGAAAGGACAGGGAAAAATACACCTGTTTATTTCATCAGGCCTTTGAAAAGGTTGTCATACATTTTATTTTGACTTTAATTTACTGTGCTTCCAAATTATGGTTAGTTCTGTTGTTGTAAATCAATTTAATTTTGGGGGGGAAAAGTAGTATTAAATTAATATTTAATCTAAATTAATATACTGATATAGTCACTTGATCCCACTAAAAATGAAGCAGAAATAAAATGGGTAGGAAGGTGGTATGCTTGAGAACACACAAAATATATTCTGAGCAAAATCAGTGAATTCTGTATATGTTAACTAAGTTGTCTTTAGACTGAGATTCCCTCCTATTTTTATAACTGTAAACAATTGTAATGGAAGGCATGTGCAAGGAGGATACTGGAATAGAGGATCAACGTTATCAGGAGGGAGGGCGAGCACTCCTGGAGAGGTTACAGAGCAAGCGCTTCCTCAGCCTGCAGCAGGACCGTGAGAAGCTGAAGAAGCTGAGACTAGCCCCTCCCTAGAGTCTCATGGGGTATATCCACTAGTTGCTTTAGCATAGGTTTAGTCTGGTGAGATTCTGTCTATTAGGTGCAAGCTAATAAAGGGACTGGACTGGACTGAACTGGACTGCCTCGTTGTCGTTCTTGGGCTGGGCCTGACAACAATTTAGTAACTAGATGATCTGAACATATCCTGTGTATTCGTCTCACAGAATAAGTGACAAGTTAACCCAAATTGGTGCTAATTTGCTTAACTGTTCGCTTTTAAACCTGGTTCTATTGGAGCAACATTTTCATTCTTTAAACTTCAAGATTTTCTAAGAATGTTCAGTGGATAAGAGAGATGAACTGGGACAACCTTCCAGAAAAGGTGTCCATGTAATTAATTTGAACAGAATTACAAGTATTCTATCCATCTCTATGAATACACATAATTCTTAATCTTGTGTATTATCTTTTTTCATAGTGACAAAAGAGCAGGGTACTGGTAAGTCAAATATTTTTGCTTTTAGATTTTAAATCAGAATTTCAGTGGAAAATGCAAAGAAGCTATTAAGTCTTAAAAAAATTGTAACTTATGACAACAAATAATTTTTAAAAGATTGTGTATTTCATGTGACCAACAGCAAGAAGATTCCATCTAAGCACAGGAAATGTATATCTACTGAACTGACAACTTTCATATGGCATATCTGACATTAGTTAAACAATGTAAGAGACAGGGTCTGCAGCGATCCTCTTGTAGCTGATTGAATGTAAAACAGAGGCATATGATATGTGTTTTGCGAAGCAGAACTTTATGTCAGGTTACAGCTAAGCTCATCAACTGTGCACCTAAAATTTTATGGGAAAGGATACTGTTTGATGCAGTCCACCAGTGGTCCATAACAATAGTCATTCACAATACACTGCAGACAAATAAAAATAGTAGTAGAAAGATGGGCATGTGTAGGTCTATTATAACTAACAGAATCATAAGAAAATATTTTTCTTCAGAATTAATACTTTTGAAACAAAAGCCTTTTGCAAGGAACAATTGATAACAAAATTTGCATCTTTTTATTCTCTGTAAAAAATGTCTGTAATGCATACATGCATATATATATATATATACACACACACACACACACACATGCACACACATATATAAAATATTATAAGAGACTAAAACACTCTCTTCACAAATACTGCATTGCTATTTATGCACTGTTTGATCTCCATGTAAGATGATAATGATGAAAGTAATTAAATGAGGTTTTAAAAAAAAATTTCCCTGCTAGGCAAAGAATAGCATTGTCACTGAAAAAGGATGACTGTGATAAATACCTGATAGACCTGTTTGGCTAGGACTCCATCTGGAATCTGAGAAGGATCCCGAAGCAGACTGTTTATAAGAGTTTTTGAAGCTGTAGAAGAAGAAGATGATACTTAGTATTGCTGTAAACATGTCAAGGCAGATGGACAGAACTCTGCAAAGAAGCCTCATGTCCTCCAAGCGTGTATACTTTCCCTCTGAAAGCCTACATTTTTGTGGGTAGAATGGTCTGCTGTTATTTTCATTAGCATTTGTCTTGCGTGGTTGCAGAATCCACTTGATTTGCACTGCACTCACCTAGTTTTTACAGTGAAGTGATCACTGCATGATGCAAGGAAGATTTTGTTTATCAGCTGGTTTGTTGCAGAGTCTGACATTGATGAGGGGTGAGAGGAAGTAACTAAACTGGCTTTTGTACCTAAGGGAGGGTTAGGACCTGGGTCTCCACATTTTTAGTCCCAGTGCCCTAACCACTATACCATGCTGACTGTCTCTAGGTAGGATAGGTATGCATAGCCAAATTACTTTTCTAACAATAGACTCTAGAATTCTCAAAAGTTGTGATATTGTAACTCCATAAAATGATAAAATGAATTTGTACAGCCCACCCAACAAATAAACTAATGATTGTATTGCGATTAGAGTTGGGCAACAAAAAAATATACTGATTACTTATAATAATTTCACACACACACACAAATAAAACAATGACAGATCTTACAACATTATAAAATAAAACATTTTCATTGCAAAGCAGAGAGAGAAAAAAAAACACCCTCCTAATATTTAAAACCATATTTCTAATGAGAAGGCTGGCCTTGCTTACTATTATATAATTGCTGAAATTTGAGTTTCATTTTGAAGATAGTCACACTCATTCATGAAAGGAAAGAAAAAAGTATTTCCTTGACTTAAAGCAGCTTCTCTTAAACCACTCTGAAAATACTGCACTGAGATAACAATGAAGAACCATTTTTCCCTCTTCCAGCCTGGCTCTTGGTGCTTATAAATCCTTCTTCCCACTTCTGCACCTTCCTTCTCACTGCAACCTCTTCATCTCTCCTCCCTTCCATTCTGTTATAATGTCCTCTGTGGAGTGAGCACCAAGGCAGATGGTCAGAACTCTGCAAAGAAGCCTCATGTCCTCCAAGCATGCTTACTTTTCCTCTGAAAGCCATACACGGTGTAATAAATAAATAAGCTAGTAAGTAAGTATATAAATTCAGACTTCATACAAAGCTTTGGAGCCATTATATTGTTTGATTTTCAGCAGACTTTTGCATCAAACTGGTCAACTACCTTAGAAAGGAGGGAGAGATAGATGTCTTATGTCTTTTGATCCTTGGGATGGTGGTGGTGGTGGTTACCTACACTTCAAGAAACATATCTTAAGAGAAGGGACAATTCAAAATGGACATAAGAATGGAGTTGAAAACACCAAAAATGATGAGGCTATCAAAATCAGCAATTTATAGCATAAGTCCAATAATTGTTATGATGATACATAATTAATGAGTACAAGCTTCAGTTGGAGAAGCTCAATATATCTCTATGTTGATAACACTTCTTTCATACAGTATTTTCTTTTTTTCTTTTGTTTTCTTTTTGTTCACATAAGACATTTTGGGTAGAAAATGCATCTTTCTCTTTAAAATTATAGTAAGTGTATTTAAACACAAACTTAATGCAAAATTAAAATTCAGAAATTCATACTTTAATTAAAGGTTAAACACGTTAAGGATTTTTGTTTTGATTATGTAAATATCATGTTAGGTATTAATTGTAAGTTTTGACTTAAGGGCTTAACAAAAAGACCCACAGCAACAGATTTTAAACAAGTAGATAGGAATTCCAAACAAAACATATTGAATATGAGCCAATGTCTCTTCAGAAGTAAATTCCATTGGGTACAATGGAGCTTAGTTGCAATGGTAGTCTGTACGAGCTGACTTCTACCTTACTAATGTGAAAACTAAAAACAATAGGATTTACTTCCAAATACATAGGAATACATGATTTTCAGGAATAATCTATGACAGAAATGCATAAAGTACAAACTTTAAAAAATAGTGATAAACAACAAAACATTGTATTTTAAGAAGTGGAACTTACTAAAATATTTTTAGTAAGATATATTACACAAATGTACAAATGATAATTTATTGTATGGTCTCTACTGTGCCTAGGGAATTCCATTTTTTTTTCTTGAAGTTCTATGAAATTTGCTTGCAAAAAGCCACAGCAGCAAATATTTGATAAATTGCACCAATCTATTAATCTAATCTAACATCAAGCCTCTTTCTTACATTACACCTAGACTATATTGCATTTCCTACTTCCAAAGAAATACTGCAGAGCTTGAAATATTTCTATTACTAGCATTTTAATTATGATCCTAAATACTAATTAATATGAAGCTAGACAGATTAATTAGTCCAGAAATACATATTTCCGCTGTTTGTTCTACAATTCCATATATTTTACCCTTAGATAATAAATAAAGGAAATCAGCATAAAAGAAATAATACTCCCTTTCTCATTTACTAATATAATTCTGACCAGTGAAAATCAGATATTTGTTTGATGCTTTTTAAAAGTACTGATGCTTAAGTTTAATTAAATCTTCATAGGTAGAGAATTTTATACATGAGAGAGAAAGACCAATAATCCTCTCTGTTGTTTTACTGCCTTAGTGTATTTCATATACAACATTATGAAAAAAAGTGCTTTTTCTTGAAATGCTGTAACAGAATCCAGATTGTGTGTCCTGAAAGTCAGAAAGACAGGCTGAGCTATTTAGTCCTTGATGTGAGCACTGCAAGCATATGGTAGGTTAAGGCATCTTTTGGCTCAATATGTTGAGTAAACCAAGCCATTGTGACTTGTAAATCATACCATTTGGCAAGGTGCACAACTTTGATCAGAATGAATGCCCCATTCAGCCTTTGGGTGACATACCAAGGATCAGATTCCAAAAGATAGATGGGTGGGATAAGAACTAAACCTAAATTTTATTTAAATTTTATTAACATAAAATGAAACACAGCATATGGGTAGTCTTCATGTATTTAATAATTTTTCCTTTTTGAAAAATTGTGTACCAGTGGAAAGTCTTAGAGGGGATCTGGGAACCATACTTAATAATTCTGGGGCTGAATTGGCCCAGAAGTCATGGGTTTTGCATCCTTAGTGTGATTAATGAACCTATGCAATTTTGTCAGGGTTAAAAATATAAGTTCAATTCCAATCAACTTGTTTCATTTACCACTGCAATGTTGTCCAAAATATCTTGTCAAGCTATAGTTACTGCATAGTTAAGCATCAGTATTCTTCATGACCATATGACATGTTCCTGAAAGCTGTAATCAGAGACATGAAATATGTTTTTTTTAAAAAATTGTTTACTATATTTGTATGATATAATTACTCTCTGTACTCTCATCCTTTGTCTCCAAAATCCTTTCTCTCTTGGAAAAGCACAGTTTTACCAGTTCTGGAAATGATAGTACAGAAAGTGACATTCTGTGTTTGACCTGTTGTCTCTCTTTTTTTACTCCCTTGCAGAGTGGAGAGATGGGAGAAGAAAGGATTAGAAGAGAGTAAGCAGGAGCACAATAGGGAATGTACATTGAAAGCAATGTGCTGGTGCCGGCAGCCGCTAACATACTCAGCAAACAGCTGGTGTATTCTCCATTGTGTACCTGCTTACTCTCTTCTAATCCTTTCATCTCCAATCTCCCTGCTCTGTAAGGGGGGGTTCAGAGGAGAGATTGCCTACAGAAATCACTTGGTGGGGCCCTTCTTTTCCAGGGGGGCAAGGGGAAAAGAGGGGCTATGGTTGGCACATGGGAGGGGGAGGAGGTCAGGGAAGTGCCGAAGCAACTTCGGCATCTATGGGGGTGGGGGTATAGGTGCATTTGAATGGGAGGGAATCAGTGAGGGGAGAAGGGGAGCTTCCAATTGTGCATATTGCAGAGGGGGCATCCCTAGCCCAATATGGGTACTGGAAGGCAGGGAGAGGGAAGAAGTGAAGGATGGGGCTTTGCTGAAGGCCCTGTTACATGCAACCCCCAAGTGGAGCAGAGTGGTGAGGCGGCTTCCTACATCTGCTGTTCCTGTCCAGGACCTTTACTCCTGCTTGGCCATGGGGAGACCAAGTGCCTGTTTCAGAAAGATGCCCATCAGGTCCTTTGCATCTCCTCTTGGCTGGCCCTGGATCCAATAGAACCCAAAGGGGTGGCTTCCCAGCTCCATTTGACATTCTGAGTTGCGTGTGGCTAGAGTCTCTGCCCTGGTGCACTTGCAAAGAGAAGGCACCTGCAGATGGTTTGGCCAGTTGATTTACATCGTGCCAGCTTGGGACCCTGGCCAGCTTTTTCCATTTTGATTGGTTGGGAGCTGTAGGTGAAAGTTAACTGGCCTTGGGAAAAAGATGGAGCCCTCACAGTGGTGGCTGCTTCACTATGAGGAAATGTTTGACTGAAAGGAAGGCACCGTGAAGGGGCTGGGATTTGGCAAGCAGTCATGGAGCAGCCTCTCACCCTGCCCAGCGCTGCCTGGCTTTGACAGGGCGCAGGAGATGCTGTCAGATGGCCATTAATCACTCCCTCAATGGGGTGCTGTGCTGTGAGGAAGCCTGGGATTAGAAATGAGTAAGCAGGCACACAATGGGGAATACACTGGCTGTTTGCTGAGCGCACTCACAGCTGCCAACACCAGCGCAGTGCTTTCGATGTGTATTCCCCACTGACTGACTGCTTACTCTCTTCTAATCCCTTTCTCTCCAGTGAATGTAAATACAAACATTAATTCCCTTCTTGTTAATTTTCCAGCACCAGGGTAAGCATTCCAAAAGGTGGGGGATGATTAGGAGGTAAACAAAAACCGAAGGTGTGGAACTTAAATACGTGGTTACACATTATACTTAATATGAAAACTTTGTTGTCACCCTAAATCAACTCCAGTTTAGCAAGACAGAGTTAGTGTTTGTGCAGAAGCCTTCTGATTCCATTTTACCACCATATTTGGAATGAAATGTGCAATCTGGGTGTACTCTTAATATGTGGTTGCTGTTGGAGCACCAATTGGACAGTTTTGAGCTGAAAAGCACAGTCGCAGTCATGTGATTTCCCACTTAGTGACTTCACTTAGCAACCAAGTTACTGGTCCAATTTGGTCGCTAAATGAGGATTACCTGTATGGGTATCATATATATAAATGGGTCATCATGACCTATATATATGTATGTATGCATATGTGTGTGTGTGTGTATTCATTTTATATATATAATATATAATATAATATATGACAACCGCCACCTTGAATTGGACCTGAAAACTAATTGTATCCAGTGTAAATTGTGCAAGATTGTTGCTGTCTTGCTCTAGTGGTGTTCTATACCACCTGTAGCTTCCAAATCATCTTCACAAGTACCCCTATATAGAGCAAATTGGTTAATCTAAGGAGGTAATAAGGGCATGAGTTACTATCCTGGAAAGTTCCTTATTTGGAAAAGGTAGCAACTGATGCACCAGCTGAAGCTGGGCAAAGATGTTTCTGGCCTCAGTGTCCAATTGGTGCTCCAACAGCAGCCACATATTAAGAGTACACCCAGATTGCACATTTCATTCCAAATATGGTGGTAAAATGGAATCAGAAGGCTTCTGCACAAACACTAACTCTGTCTTGCTAAACTGGAGTTGATTTAGGGTGACAACAAAGTTTTCATATTAAGTATAATGTGTAACCACGTATTTAAGCCTGACATATTCTACAAGGATTATTTATATCTTGTATGGAATTACTGAGTAACAGATGATAAGAGTAGCAATTGGGAACCATTGAGATAGCCTGTGTCAAAGTCCCCAAAGATCTTTATTATTCACCTGGTAATTCTCCTGTATAGTTGCTGCTGCTGTTGTTATTTTATCTCACCTTTTTTATATATAACTCAAGGTAGCGAAGGTACCTAATACTCCTGCCTCCTATTTTCCCCACAACAACAACCACAACAACACAAATTATAGGTGGCCATATAATTTTTCAAATAAATAAACAAGCATTATATAATTACCACTGCATTATTATAATAGTAATTATAACAACTTCACCCTTCTGAATACTTTCTTGTGGCTACATTAATATTATCGACAACATTGGCAGTGTTCTTCTCATGACCTGGTGAACAGCATTTCTCCAGGACTGGGTGTCTGTAACTGCTTCTCAGAGGTCTTGTAAGCTCATGCTTGTGTCATCAGTGACAGTATGTAACCACCCGGTCTTCCATTTACCTATTGCAATTGTCTTCAAAATCAAGATTTTCCTTGAAGACTCTTGCCTATCCATTTGGTGTCCAAAATATTTAAGTTTTAGCTTCATTGTTTGTGCTTCTAGGGGGTAGTCTGGGTTTACTTCATTTAGTATTGAATGATTTGTTCTTCTTGCAGTTTGAGGTTCTCTCAACTATTTTCTGTAGTACCACAATTCACAGACATTGATTTTTCTTTGTTCAGCCTTTCTGATGATTCAGCTTTCACAGCTATAACTCTTCTAGATTAGGTAAAGATGTTGTCATCATCATTCTGTAAAATTTATAAAGCACTACATTCTAATAGAAAGATCCAGTCAAGGTATTTTTACCATTGCAAATATGATTGATTTAATTAGTTATTCAGCTCATAAACAGCAAAAGCAAACAAACAAAAATGGACAGCTAAATAGTACCAATTTCATGACACTATATTCTGAAGAGAGTCATAGTTTAGCCTTCCTGAATCTGTTATAATCCATTTTATTGGATTTCCACTCCCAGTCAGATGCTGCATGGTGATTTTGGGAATTACATAAGACCCTGCTCCATCAGGCTGACAGCCCACTAGACCAGCATTCTATGTCATACAACAGCTAAAAAGATGCACTCAACTGGCATTTACGGTATTCTGTCCATGACTCTGGGAATAGTAAAGGGCCATCAAAAATAGACCCCTGATAGCATGACCCTCCATTAATGTCTTCAGTTCCTTTTTAAAAGTATCTAAGCTGATGGCCATTGCCATATCTGACAGCAGCAAATTCCACATTTTAACTATGGGTTATACAAAGAAGTACTTCCTTTGCCTCTTAAATCTGCATATCTATCATGACCTTCTTGCTTACTTGAAGAATAAACAAGTTATACAGCTGGCACCTGTAAGCTTTTCTGCAAGTCTCCATCTTTATTCCAAATTCCCTTTTATCCTAATTTTAAAGCTATGCAAAGCTTAGATCAATATATAGCATTCAAAAATGCACATCAGTAATATGGTACAAATGCATAACTACTTGGTACAGGTAGTCCTCACTTACCGACTGCCTTGTTTAGCAACTGTTCAAAGTTACGACAGTTAAAAAAAACAACTTCAAGACCAATTCTTGCATTTACAGCTGTCGCAGCATCCCGCAGTCATGTAATCACCATTTGCAAGCTTTGCAGCTGGCTTCCAACAAGCAGAATTAATGGAGAACATGGAAGTGAAATTGCAAGTTGCAGTCACATGATGTCTCGCTTAATGACTGTGGCAATTTGCTTAACAATGAAAGCAGAAGTGACATTGTAAGTCTAGCATGGACATGTGATTTTTCACATAGTGACTGTAGTGTATAGCAACAGAGTTGCTGATCCCAGAGTTGTTGTGATTGGTAAGGGAGGACTACCTGCACATATTTAGTATGTACATATACAGTATGAATATACCTCTATTATGTGCCCCTTACCTGCTGTCAGTTGAACCTAAAATGCCCAAGACACTATAATCTTTTATTGTGGAAGAGCTGCTCAGGGTACCTAATCTCCCTAATCATTTTGATTGTTGTATATTTGGAGGGGGGCAGGGTTGCATCTTTTCTGGCTGTTTACTACACTATTGCAGGTATGGATCCAGAAATATATACAGATTTCAACTCTGGTGACACAATAGGTTGATGTAGGGTATTACTATATCTTATCTCCCCAAACTCACCATTCCATTCCTAATGTTTCTAAGCCTAGAATTTGCTTTTATTCCCTATATTTAATAGCAGCCATACACCATATTGACATTTTCACTGAGCTATTCACCAGGACTCCAGATTTCCTTTCTTTACCAGTCATGGCTAGTCTGATTCCATTAAGAGTTTTGGATTTGGGGGACAATGTGCATCATTGCTTACATTAAACTGTATTTACTACATTGGAGCCCTTTCACCCAGGCTTAAAAAATCTTTCTGAAACATTCCAATCCTTTTTTAGTTTACCTCTCTGAACTATTTCATCACTTTCCTGTTTACCCCAGCTCCAAATAATTTATAAACAAATAGTAGGTACTTGATCTCTGAGGGATTCTTCTTTGAACATATGTCCAATTTGAAAATTGGAGAATATTTCTGCTGTTTCCTGTTTGTTAGCTAGCTAGCTAGCTAGCTATGAAGAGAGCCTATGCCCCAAGGCTATTAATTTTGTTCAGAAGCCTCTCAAAAGGGAGTTTGTCAAAGGTCTTTTCAAAATATGCAGAGTCTATTGGATTAGCCAGGAAAAAGTATGGAAGTTTCTAGGTTGGGAAAGATTGCAAACAGTATAGCCTTTTGAAACCCCCAGGGCCTCCCCTAAGTAGACTGGGCCAAAAATGTTAGCCTCCCCCCCTTCATGTTGCAGGACAGGGTAATAGGAGGTTAGGAATAAGATGGGTGCTTTATGGCTGAGTTCACCACCCAAACAGATCTGCATGGCCCAATGTGCCACACAAAATTTGTAGCTCCCTTGAGTTGACATATATTTAAGCTTATTGCTTTATAGCACAGGTGTTTTAACATTTTTTTAAAAAACCGTCCCAATTCCTGTATTCAGCTTAATGGGTTTTAAAAAACCAAAACTAAAAACAAACAAAAAATAATA